>NC_063380.1:992555-1037065 GCF_021869965.1 Rhincodon typus | reverse complement strand
GTCTCTCTCCCTATTTATTTCAGAACCCCCTTCCCCTCCCCCATTTCTGAAGAAGGGTCTAGACCCGAAACGTCAGCTTTCCTGCTCCTCTGATGTTGCTTGGCCTGCTGTGTTCATCCAGCTCTACACCTTGTTGTCTCATCTTGAGGAGATGTCAGTTTTGGACTGGGTTGGACAAGGTCAAAAATCACACAACACCGGGCGATAGCCCACCTGATTTGTTTGAAAATGGCAGCTTTCGGATCATTGTTCCTTCGTCGGGTGTAGTGAGAGTGGCATCAAGACACCGAATTTATATGTAAAAGATCAAAGGATCATACAACTGAGGCGAATGTGTTGACATTGGCTGGCTTTTGTCTCCTGTTAAATCAGTTAGAAAGGAGATGCAGGTTCCGATTAATTAAAACGCAAATCCTGGAATTTCGCTCAAGTCTCTCTCTCTCTCGGTGTCCTTCTCTCTCTCTCTACCCCTCTCTCTTTCTCTCTCTCCCTCTCTTCTCTCTCACACACACACGGACACACACACAGACACACACACACACACACATTCACACGTATAAATCTATGGGATGAATTTGCTTTTCAGATTTGAATTTGCAGATACATTCTATTTTGTTCAAAAAGCACACATGTTGTGCACAGAATCAGTCAATGGGGAATTTTATAAATTCCTGCTTTGGAAATAAAACCAGTTTGACTCCAAGTTAAAACACAGACAGATTCTAAACAAGGCCTTACATCTAAAATGCTTTGCCTGACCTGAGATGTCACCTCTTGTATACATTGATAAAATCTTTGGTTATCGTGAGACAATGACTTGAAAGAAATTCTGGGATTTACATATTAATCAATCGAAACCTGCAGCTCTTTTCTAACTAATTAAGTATATAACAGGAAGGAGTCAGACAGCTATTTTAGGGTTATTTATTGCATTCGCATTAATTGTATGATCCTTTGAACTTTTCTTTATACTTTCCGAGACTTGATGCCTCTCTCAATACACCTGAGGAAGGAGCAACACTCCAAAATATAGTGTTTTCAAATAAACCTGTTGGACTATAACCTGGTGTCGTGTGATTTATGACCTTGTCCAAGCCAATCCAACATCAGTGCCTCCACATCATGGCTACCATTGACACTATCAACTGCCAGCTCAAAGTAGAGAGGATCTCCAAGAAGCTCATGCATATTGACACAGACATCAAGTTTCCACAGAAATACTAGAAAGCAGAGAAGATCCCAAAAGAACTACGGATTACAAATGTACTCAATTCGACCTACGACACAGATTACACTGAGAGACTTTGCCATCACATTTCTCGCAAACTCTTCAATCATCTCGCACACAAACTGTACAGCAGGCGCCATGACCTTGAAATTGAGATACAGTCCATATTCTCACTTACTCTCAAGATACAGCAATACAGTTACGAGACACTACCAAGCAAACGAGGCGACAGAACTACACCATCTACATGCACAACAAGAACAAGAAACTGGAGAAACTTGGCGTTGCCTTCGGCTCAACATGTACGCTCAAGCTGTCAGCAGGCACAACGCATCACCGTCCACGTTCTCAAGACCAATCGCAACATTGTTATCAAACCAGCAGACAAAGGAGGAGCCATCATCATACAGAATTGAACGGACTACTGCAAAGAAGTGTACCAACAGCTGAACAACAAGAATACACTTGTGAACTCAACAGACTGATCCTGACTTTTGATCGATCCTTCAGAATACTTTATGCCCTCTCATCCCACGTACCTCCCGCAGAGGGGATTCTACTCCCTTGACAAAGCCAACACACCTGGACGACGCATTGTATCAGGTAATGGGACCCTGTGTGAGAACCTCTCTGGCTACATCGAGGATATCTTGAAACCCATTGTACAAAAAACCCCTGGCTCCTGTCACAACACCACAGATTTCTTACAGACACTCAGCACCCACGCAGCAGTCGAACGAGGAATATTCCTCATCACAATGGATATTTCAGCACCCGACGCTTGCACCCCCACTGAGACGGCATTGTTTCCACAGCCTCACTACTAAATACCACAATTGCCATTTTCCAGACGCCAACCGAAAGCTAATCTGTTTCATCATCGATGACAATGTCTTTTCCTGCGACAACTCGTTCTTCACTCAGGCTCGTGGAACAGCCATGGTGACCAGATTTGCACCCCAGTATGCCAACAAGTTCATGCATGTGTTCGAAGAACATTTTTGTTGCTGTGCAGGACCTCCAATCAATGCTATACAGCAGATACATTGACAACATTTTCTTCCTTTGGACTCATGGTGAGGAATCACTGAGACAACTAAATAGTAATGTCAACAAGTTTCATCCAGCCGTCAGACTTACTACGACTTTTTAGAATCAGTCTCATGCTTGGACACATGCATGTCCATCAGAGATAGACACCTCAATACCTCACTCTACAGCAAGCCTACAGATAACTTCACAATGCTGCACTTCTCTAGCTTCCACCCCAAGCATATTAAAAAAAGCCATCCCCTACATACAAAACTTATGCTTACACAGAATCTGCTCAAATGAGAAGGAACATGACGGGCACATGAATGTGTTGAGGGGTGCCCTCATAAGAATTGAATATGATGCTCAATTCATTGATCATCAGTTCTGATGGGCCACAGCAAAAAACCGTAATGTCCTCCTCAGAAAACAGATATGGGATAAGTCTGATAGGGTACCCTTCATTGTCCAGTACTTTCCTGGAGCAGAGAAACTACACGATGTTCTTCATAGATTTCAAAACATTATCGAGATGATGAGCAGCTTGCCAAGATCTTCCTTATGCCACCACATCTCAGCTTCAAACAACTGCCAAATCTTAAACAGACTATTTTTTCTCAGCAAACTACCCAGTATTCAGGACAACATCGACCACAACACCACACAACCCTGCCATGGCAACATCTGCAAGACATGTTAGATCTTCGACATGGACACTACCATCACACGTGGGAACACCATCCACCACATGCACGGCAGATACTCACGGCGGACAGCATTGTCTACCTCATAAGCTGCAGGCAAGAATGCCCCGAAACATAGTATATTGGTGAAACCATGCTATGCTAACAGATGAATGGACACCACGCAACAATCATTAGATGTGGGGTGTTCCCTGTCAGTGGGGCATCAAGTCAGCAGTCAAAGGCATTCAGCCTCGGATCTTCGAGTAAATGTCTTCAAAGGTGGACTTCGGGATACACAACAATACAGAGTCGCCGAGCAAAAGCTGATAGTCAGGTTCGGTCCCCAGGAGGACGGCCTCAAACATGATTTAGGGGTAATTTTGAACTATAGGTGATGCCACCACACTATACACTCTCTCTCTCTCTCTCTCACACACACACACACACACACACACACACACACAGAGACACACACACACGTACACGCTCACACGCACACTCTCTCACATGTATATATTTCCTCATTCTAACAAACACTCTCTCAAACACACCCAAACACACACACACTCATACACACACACATATAAATCTATGGACTGAGTTTGATTTGCAAATTTGAATTTGTAGATACATTCTATTTTGTTTAAAAAGCACACAGTTTGTAGGCACAGTCAGTCAATTGGGCATTTTATAAACACCTGCTTTGGAATTAAAACCAGTCTGACTCCAGGTTAAGACACAGACAGACTCTAAACAAGGCTTCACACCTGAAATGCATTGTCTGACCTGATATGTCACCTTTCGTATGCACTGATTAAATGTTTAGTTATCTCGGAGCAGTTGCTGGAAAGAAATTCTGGGATTTGCATTTTAATAGATCTAAACCTGTATCTCCTTTCTAACTAATTAAGGAATTAACAGGAGGGAGTCAGCCAGCCATTTTAGTTTCCTTCAATGCATCAGCAACAGTTGTATGATCCTTTGATTTTTACTTAAATATTCTGTGTCTTGATGCTTCTCTCACTACACCTGAAAAAAGAGCAACATTCCAAAAGGTAGTGCTTTCAAATAAACCCGTTGGATATCTTCTGGTGTCATGTGATTTTTGACCTTATCCCTCACATATTGAAATTGATATCGGAAGTTAAACTTTGATTTAAAAATCAACTCAAGAGTCATCGGCCATTTCAGCTGCTAATCTTGCAGTTTTAACTCTCTGCCCTTACACACAATGCCTCATTATTTCAGGAAGTGCATTTTTGATCTCCTCCAAAATAATTGGATCTGTAAGAGCATCATATATTTGATGTATTTTCGATGACTTTATCCACCTGTCAAAATCACTTTGTTTGATCCCTTCAAACTCAATGTACGTTTGACCAGGGACCCTCCTCAAATAAAAAAAAACAGAACTTCGGATGCTGTAAAGCAGAAACAAAACAGAAGTTGCTGGAAAAGCTCAGATGGTCTGGCAGCATCTGTGAAGAGAAATCAGAGTTAGCTTCCCTTTCCTTTCAGGCATAGGCAATCCCAACTCCAACGTGTTTGGCAGTTCCAACAGCTTTGCCTTGCTCACTCTTTATAAAACTCGCAAAGTGACTTCTTCCACACCCAGAAATTTCTTCATGACAAAAATAGCCATCACTATTCAGGGCACATCCTGTTCAAATCAATTGATTCAACACCCAAAATAAAAGACATCAGCAATAATAATTCGCAGCCTTTGAGTCCAATAATCCTAAACCCAATCTGGAAAATTACAGATTTTGATCCTGACAAGAGCCCCCAGTTTGTTATGGAAATTTGCGGAACCCCTCAAAATATTTTAAGAATGTAGTGTAGATCTTAAGTTTTTCTTATGGTAAAGGCAAATGTGAAATGTCTTTTCCAGATGCAATGCGAATACTCGACTTGACGTTAAGCAAAGCATAATTTATTTAAACAGTGTAATTAAAATATGATCAAAGAAAGGGGAATTTAGAATTACATCCTCTATTTGAAAACTTAGCAAAATAATAAATGAGTTAATTGTTACAAATAAACTGTTCTGATATAGTAACATCCCATAAACACAAATCCTGCAAAAACAAAGGAAAATTCATGCAAAGATTCTCACATGCAGTTCTCCCATCCAGGAGCAAGAAAACATCTACAGAATATTCAGAGCATAGCAGCCAGGAGAAACTCACTGAAACATCCATCTCTTGTTGAAATCCCGATAGCTTCCGATGCATCTGAAAAACCAAAATCCGGTAATCCTAATCTGTGAGAGTTCGTCACACTTTTCAGGCTGTTACAAAAAAAAAATCCAAGTCCTACCAAGCCATTTACTCAAGTGGTCTTAACTCGTCAGCTCAGTACCTCAAGTTCAATCTTTGTCTTAAAAGAGCCAGGACAAAATAACCTCTCCACGCCACAGCGTCGTCACACATCTGCAAGTGACGCCAGACATAGGTAGATAATACCGTTCGATATGTGGATAAAGAGCTGGTGTTTGACGGAGGGCTTCAGATATATCGATATTTTCTGTCACATGCAGGGAAGAGCTCACCTGTACAAGCAGGACAGGTTGCAACTAAGCTACAGGGAAACAAATATCCTGCCAGGAGGTTGGTTAGTGCTACTCTGTGTGTATGTATGTGTATGTGTTGGGGGGGATGGCTGGCGTCAAGCCAATGTGGCAGGATGGTCGGAACAGAGGCAGTACAGTGCGCATTTGCAATGATTGAGTAGAATATAGACGTTATGTCAAGTAAATTTTAGGTGAAGAACAGGCAGAGCTATGTCAATTAACTTGACAGGACTGTCGGACTGAAGTGTATTTAATTTAATGCAAGGAGTATAAAGCAGATGAGCTTGGAGGTTGAGTTAACACGTGGAATTCTGCTTCTGCTATCATTTCAGAAGCTTGTTGAGACCAGGGCATGACTGGTAACTCATCACTCCTGGGTTTTGATGTTGCAGGTGTGAATATGAGGGATGTAAAAGTAATGGGGAATTGCAATTCTCATAAGGAAAATGTCACAGCTGCACTAAGGGCATCTTGAAGAGCTTATTAAGTGAAACAACTGGGTTGCAATCAAGAATTAAAAAGGTGTGAAGGGGTGATACAATAGGTCCCCAATACTCAGCGAGATGTGGTTCACCGTGGTTCAGTGGTTAGCACTGCTTCCTCACAGCTCCAGGGGCCCGTATTTGACTTTACAGCTTCATGCGACTGTCTGTGTTAACTTTACACATTCTCCCTATGTCTTACGTGGGGCTCCTCCAGGTGCTCTGCTTTCCTCCCACAATACAAAGATGTGCAGGTTAGCTGGATTAGCCGGATTAGCCAAGTGACCAGGGATTGGTAGGCGGTGGGTCCAGGTGGAATGCTCTTCGGAGGGTCAAGTGTGGACTCGATGGGCCGAATTGTCTGGTTCTACACCGTCGGGAATCTATGATCCTAAATATATGTCAGTACGTCATGGTGAGTGGGATATAGTGACTGAGAGGGCAAGACGTTTGTGACTGAGGGAAATGTGGTGCAGTGATTGACTCAAGTGACGTTCATTTGCTGACAGTAGTCAGCTGTCTAAACACTTTCAATGAGAGATGGTTTGAAATTGATTCATACACACATGAAGGATTTTCATAACTTCTGTTAAAACAATTACACTGTTACCATAAAAATCAAATTCAGGGTTTTCCGCTCATACTTCCGAGCGTTCTCGCCTCAAATACTCATTTATTTCAAAATATAATGACATGCATTTTCAGTATGGATCAATATTGAATCACTTTTCAACTCCCAGGAATGCACACGCTCATCAGAGCATCACACACGTTGAACACGAGAATTAAACTTTGCCACTACAAGATTGATGTCGCTGTTGTAATATGAGGAGACTCATGGTCGCTGCTGCCAATGGCTGTGTATTTTGCCTTTTCTAATTTTTGAAAGGCATGGAATGAACCAATGAAGCTGGATGCATGAAGCGAAAACAGAAATGTTTGGAAAATCTCAGCAGGTCTGGCAGCATCTGTGGAGAGAAATCAAAGTTAACGTTCTGGGCCCAATGACACTTCATCAGAAAATGTTTAACCTGGTCAAGTGCTGTTCGGAGGCTTGGCATTCTGTGTAGACGAAGAGAATACACATGGACATTGGGGCAACAACAAAACAAAACAATAGCAATGCTCAGATTGAAAACTTTCGCATGTCTTCAGCCAAGAGTTGACAAGGAAACACACAATTTCATTTTCAACAAAATATGCAAAATCACACTTGTAAAGTCAGCCTTGAAACTGATCCTCACTGTGAAAGAGAAATAGGCGGATTAGGGAAATTAATGAAGAAATACAATAGTCAATATTAAACAAAGAAAAAACATACTGGAAATCTGAAGGAAAATAAAAACAGATAGAAATTGCTGGAGAAACTCGTCGGGTCTATGAGCAACTGTGGACAGACGTTAGAAAAGTAATAATTTCTGAGCAACTGGAACAGTGGTGAAGCGGGGGCGAAATGGATAGTTTGTAGTAGAGTAGTTGGTGGGGAGATTTAATTGCATACAGGTTCATGAAAGCAAATCGAATGGGTTGCAAAAGAAAAACAAAATTGTTGGAGATTCTCCCTTTATTATTAAAGGGGTTGTTAATTGGTTTCGTAAATAATGCTATAGCCCAAGAAGCTGCAGCCACAGCAGACTGTGCAACCAGTTCCCGTCCGACCATACGATCATTTCTCATTTTAGAAACTTCAAATCCATTTTGCCTACTAGCATATCCGGTGATTCCCTATGACACCGGCAACCTGTCTATTCCACTCTGAAATACATTGAGTGATGGAACGTCCACGATTCTCAGTGATAGAGGATATCAATGATTTAAAGACACTTTCAGAAAAACGCTTTCTTTCTCCTCGTCTTATTCCGAAATATTCTGCTCCTAATCACGAGATTATATCGCCGTATGTTAGATCCCAGGCTGGCAGGGAAAAAAAAAATCTTGGCATCCTCTCTATCAAGCCATTGCCCCTCAGAATTGCTCACATTTCAATGTCATCATCTCTCAATTTCCTGAAACTCGAGAATATCGAGCCAATTTATTCAGAAACTGAGCATAGGAAAACCCTAGCTCTAAATCTTAAAATTAATTTTATTATTCATTCATATAGCCCTTTGTTGTCTGTGGCAGCGTTTGTTTCCCATGCACTGTTGCTCTGGAAGACCTAATAGTGAGCTGCCTTCTTGAACTCCTGCAGTCTATTTTGTGCTGGCAAGATTTCAATGATGTTCAGGAAAGAGTTCAAGGATTTTCACCCAATAACAGTCACGAAACAGAGATGTATTTCCATATTGGAATGGTGAGTAGGTGGATGTGTAACTTTCATCTGTTGATGTTCTCACACAACTGCTGCTCTTGATGTTCTAGATGGTAGTGGAGTGGTTTTGGAAGCTCTTGCTCATGGATTTTGATTAATTTCTGTAGTACCTCGTGAAGATGATACACACTGCTGCCACTGAAGTGTCAGTGGTGGAGGAATTGACTATTTGTTGATGTGGTGCTGATCAAGCCACGCTGCAAGTTTGTTCTCAGTAAATGTGGACAGCACAACTGGTCCAGATGTGGACTTCCAGTTGTTTTTAGAAAATTTATTTTTGTTGACCTTATTACCTTATTGGAGTCTGCCTGCAAAAAGATGCAGAAAATTATAGGTATGCTCAGCGGATCAGAGAGAATAGGTGCAGACAAACAAACCAAACGGTTCAAGCTGAAGACTTTTCGTTACAATTGCAAGACGTTAGAAACAGAACTTCAACCTGGAAACAATACTCAAACTGGAATTTGCACATTCAGCAATAAGCTCGAAAGTTCTAGCAACGTTTGCGTGTACAATTCTTTCTTAATTCAAATATTGGAATCAATGGGTTTAATTTATTTCCTATGGCCTTAGTCCTATATTCACAGACAGTGGAAGCGTCAGCCCTCATCTGCAGCCACCCACTCAACCAGGGAATTTTGAAATGTTAATTAAGCTATTCCAGAAATCACGAGAAACAGTCCATGAAAGACATGGATATACAGACAGCACAGCGTGGAGCTGGAGGAACACCGCAGGCCAGGCAGCATCAGAGAAGCAGGAAAGTTGACGTTTCGTGTCGGGATCAGTCATCAGAAATAGGAAGGGGGAAGGGAGCTGGGAAGTAAATAGAGAGGAGGGGTGGGGGTCAGGGAGGTAGGTAGAATGGTGATAGGTGAATGTAGGTAGGCAGTGGTGGGGATTGGTCAGCAATGTGAGAGGAGCAGATAGGTGGGAGAGAAGATGGACAGGTTGTGTCAGGGCAAGGAGGTGGGGATGAGAGGGAGGATTGGACATGGGATGAGGCCAGCGGGGCGGGAGGGGGGGCAGATTTTAAAAATGGTGATTCAATGTTTAGGCCATTGGCCTGTAGGCTGCCGAGGCAGAATATGAGGTTTTCCTCCTCCAGTTTGCGGGTGGTGTTATTGTGACACTGGAGGAGGCCCAGCATGGACATGTCGCCCAAGGAGTGGGAGTTAGAGTAGAAATGGTTGACAACCAGAAAGTGTTGTCGTTTGTCACGAACAGAGCGCATGGGCTCTAACAAATGGTTTCCCAGTTTACACTTGGTCTCACCAATATCGAGGAGGTCACATCAGGAGAAGCAGATACAGTAGACCAATTTGATGGATGTACGGGTGAATCCCTGTCTGATATGGAAGGTTTGTTTCGGGGTTTGAATGGAGGTGAGGGGGAAGGCGTAGGGGTAGGTGCAGCACTTCCTGTGGTTGCAGGGAAAGGTGCCGGGGGTGGCAGGGCTAGTGGGGAATGTGGAGCGGATAAGGGAGTCACGGAGTGAGTGGTCCCTACAAAAGGCAGACAGGGTTGGGGAGGGAAATAAATCGTTGGTCGTGGGGTCGGATTGCAGGTGGCAGAAGTGGCAGAGAATGATACAGAGAATGGATGTGGAGTTTAGTGGGATAATATGTGAGGACAAGGGGAATTTGGGGGGTGGGCGGTGGTTGAGGCCATAAGTGGAAAATGCAAGAGATGTCGTTGAGGGTATATTTGATCATCGAAGAAGGGAAGTTTGGTCCTTGAAATAAGAGGATATCTGGGATGTGCAGGAGTGAAACGCTCCATCTTGGGAGCAGACGCAGCGGAGGCAAAGGAATTGGGAGCAGGGGATGGCATTCTTGCAGGAAGGCGGGTGAGAGGACTTCTGCCACCTGCAATCCTACCCCACAACCAAAGACATATTTCCGTTCCCCCCACCTGCTTTTCATAGGGACCACTCTCTCCACGACTCCCTGTCCACCCCACACTCCCCGCTAGCCCCATCACCCCAGTATCTTTCCCTGCAACACCGTAGGAGGTGCTACACTTGCCCCTACACCTCCCATCTCACCTCCATTCAGGGCACAAAACAAACCTTCCACATCAGATAGCGTTCACCTGCACATCTGTCAACTTGGTCTACTGCATCTGCTGCACCCGATGTGGCCTCCTCTACATCAGTGAGACTAAGTGAAGACTCGGAGACTGTTTTGTAGAGCTTCTGCACTCTGTACACAACAAACAACAACACCTTCCGGTCGCGAACCATTTCAACTCCACTTCCCACTCGCTGGTGACATGTCTATCCTGGGCCCCCTCCAGTGTCACAATGATGCCATCCACAAACTGAAGGAGCAACACCTCATATTCCATTGGGAAGCCTAAAGCCCAATAGCCTAAACATGGATTTTACGAGTTTTAAACTCTCCCAACTCGCCCCGGCCTCATTCCATGTCCAATCCTCCCTCTCATCCTCGCCTCCTTGACCTGGCACAACTGTCTTCTCTCTTACCTTATCTTCTCTCCTACCTATCTGTTCCACACAACCAACTGACAAATCCCCACCTCTCCCTACCTGTACTTACTTATCATTGTCCCACCTATGTTCCCCAGCCCCAACCCTTCCTCTCTCCATTTATTTCTCAATTCCCTTCACCCTCCCCATTTCCGATAAAGGGTCCCGACCTGAGACATCAACTTTTCTGCTCCCCTGATGCTGCCTGGCCTGCTGTGTTCTTCCAGCTCCCCGCAGTGTTACCTCTGACTCCAGCATCTGAAGTCCTTGCTATCTCATAAAAGACGTGCTTAGAATTTTAACTCAAATTGTGTTTTAGTGTCTGGATTGGAACAGGAGGAGCTCAAGAGAGAGATACGGGAAGAAAACTGAAACATCACTGAGGAGAAAATGTTGAGAATGTAGGTGAGCCCATGCAAACGAATATTGAAGCAAAATTCACACAGCGTGATCTTTGTTTACATGTCATTTTCACGAGATTTCACAGTAGCAAACTGCAATTAAGCCGGTCCCCTGGTCGAAAGGATAGGGAGCCTGACTTTCACTGTTAATTATGGATGCTATCAGAAGACTGCGGTTTAATGTCCCACTGCGATCGTTTTCCAGTTTTTTCCTTCAAAATGCAAAACATTGCCTCAATTCTCCTGAGCTGAAGGCAGCGCTACCTCCTAAACTTTTGCTGGTTCTGTGTTAAAAAGAAATTTTGAAACATTTATCAATTACTCATATTTGGATTTACTTTCTTCTTTCAATTTGCAGCAACATAATTTCAATGCTCTTGTAAAATTTGTCAAATGTAGTTTCTCCAACCTTCTTGCTGACCTGTAACCTTTTCATTCATGTGACATTTATGTCGTTTTGGAACGTTCCTTCCTTTCTGCCCATTTCCTAATTTGTTCAACAGGATCTACAGAGATGTTTTTATTCTAATGAACATCCTTTGATGTTCCAAACTTTCTGTTCTTAGTCCATAGTTGAACACAATTCCTACCCCTAATTACCTTTGTATCTTTCTGTGTTTAAGGGCGCCATCCTCCCCTAACAGCTCTCCACTATCCTCTTACTGAGAGGGATTTTTTTTTAAATAACTCATTGCGAATTGAAGAAAGCTGCAGTGTTCCATATTCACTCTTATTCCAATTGCCAAATGGTTACTGGGCCTTTTCGCAGAGCTGTAATCAATCATTATAGATCTGGAACTACGTTGTAAGTAATTTGTCACTGAAAGGTTATCGGTGATCAAACGATTGTTTTTAATATTACCGTCGACAATTGCATGCTCACCATTGCTGGTTTTAAATTCCAGAACTGTGTCGACATTCTAGAAACGGTGATAGCGTTCAAAATATGAGGTAAATAATATAAACTGGGAGTTCCCTATTCCAGTGATGGGCGCTGGCAGTGAATATGTCCCAGATGCAAAATAGGCAGATTTCTCGTTATGAAACATATGAGTAGCATGAGGAGGATGTGGAAAAATGAATTGATGGGGGAGATCAAACATGTTTGACTTAAATGACGCAGTAGGCTCAAATGTATGAATGCCCTGTCCCTCCTCCCATTTCCGACATTCTGGCTTATTGATTAAACTAATATAATTTCCAGCAGCTGCCAGGATGAGATTTTAACTCATGTCCCTGGGCCATTCCTCTGGCCCTCTCAGTTATAAATCCAGATGCTTGCCCAGGATACCATCATCTCCCATAACATATAGCCTCATTCTACATGTGTTTTCTCTTCTCTGGCTTCTTTATATCATTTTCGAATCACTTGTTTTGTTACTGATGTTTGCAAACTTTATGAATAAGCTAGATCCTTGGGACAACATTTCTTCTTCCACAAAATGCCAGGAACAAGCAGAGAAAGCAAGCAAAGAGAAAAACACCACATCAGCGGCCTGAATATCAAAATGATTCTGTTGGAGTAAAGGTGCCACATCACTAGAAGCCTTGCCCTGTTCCTCTGCGGAAGATCCACCGCTATCAGAAATCCAGAGATCTACTCATCCACAAACTGAGCGTCCAGCGCCTGCTTTGAGAGATCACTCAGGAAGATAGAATTGAGCTTTCAGATCTCTTGGGTCAGTCATAGCCCTGCAAAAGGCCAGTGTGGCTGAACTGGTGGCTCATTGAGAATATCAAACTGTACACCATCCGCACCGAGCAAGTCACCATCATGTACAAAGACTGGCATCCACAACCATGCGGAGAGAGCCTCAAACCCAGACACCGCACCAGGTTGAACAATGCTTCTTCACAAGAAAAGAAAAGAACTGTTATCTGTCATTACTGAGAACAAAATGTCCATGTCCCTTAGAACTTTTATTTGCATAGTGCATTGATTTTAATAATAGTTAGTGCTTTGGTGCACCATTTCAGGGGCAGGTCAGAGCTCACTCCAGTGTCACATGTTTGCTAGTTCATAATGAGGATGATGGATCTATAACATTTTATTAGTTCCCACTATTTAATATATATTACTCTTCTTATATGCCTTTCCCAAATGGATTACATCGCTCTTCTCCAGATTAAATTCCATGTAAATTTTCTGCCCAACTACCAAGATGATTTAGATTGTCCTGCAGTCTACAGATTTCTTCCTCACCACCAATGAATCTCCTAAGTTTTATTTCCTTCGTTAACAGAGTGCATGTATCTATATGTCCATGTTTGTGTGTGTGTGTGTGTGTGTGTGTGTGTGTGTGTGTGTTAGTGCATGCATCTGTCTGCCAGTATGAGTGTGCCTGCATTTTTGTGTGACTGGGTCTGACAGTCTTTCATTTCAAAGTGATGCTATGCCACTGCATATCAGTTTGTTAGCATTCCACATGAGCTTGCAGCCTCTCAATCCAACTACTGCAACTAAAAATCTTACCGAAATGAACAGAACATTGAATGTGTCAAAAGTTCATTGCAGATGTGTGAGATGAATTTTCAAAACACACTCCACTCTGAAGGAATGGATGGTTGAGGCATGGGAAAGATTTATATAACGAAGCTAAACACGTGCCAACAGTCTGTACTTGTGTGGTGGTTTGAAGAGAATAATGAGCAAAGATGGGCACTTTTAAAATCTCTGTCACACAGTCTATCACGCACTCACACAATCTCTCAGATTCACAGACATGCACAATTTCTCTCAATCAGAGTCACACTCACAGGCATGCACAGATACTCCCCCCTGCCAGAATCGGTTTTATAATACCCGCAGGCGTGTCACTCAAAAGCCCTTCTCCACCAAGTCCCAGCTCACCAAGTCAGTTCGCAGCTCTTTCCACATGGTGTACACCTCCCACTGCACGGAGCATACCAACAGTCATCTTTGAGCGATTATATGGTGCAGGAAGGAGGCAGTAGTGATAGAATTTCTAGCATCCTGTTTGTGAGTTGAACAAACGACTCTAGAAGCTCCCTTCAAAGAGGCGTTTCCATGAAAACAAAATAATTATTCAACTTTTGTTACAAGTAAATATTGCAATCGGATACCAAAGCAGCACCAAGAGGTGGATTTGAACCATGGGCTCTCAGGAAAAAGTCTGATGCTCTGCCAGCTTTGCAGTCCATTGTCATGAGCGGTGCCCTTCACATTGGCCTTTTCACTCCTAAAACTTGAAGTCTTTTTGAAAACGAATCTACTCTTGTACTTTGTCATCATTGAGCCTGTCGCACAAGTGTAGATTGATGGCTTGTGAATCGCTTAATTTCCTAAATCTTCTACTTGTCCTAACTATCCGTTCCCTCAGAGATGTTCACTGCAAAGATTGGATTATGAAGCTGCAAAAAGCTCAAAAAAACAGAATAAAAGAGACAAGTGATGGATTTCATCTGGTATTTCTGGTGCTACAAGCCGACTTGAAAGCAAGAAAACATTATTGGCATAAACACCCAAATTGTTTGCACCACAAGCTATCGGGTGCAAAGAGATATGTCTGCAGGCGACACCACGCTGTTGCACAAGCAGCAGGTACTTTTCGAGGAGGCGTGAAAGCTTGTGATCTCTCAAAGTGCATGGTTCTATTTTTCAAAGAATGTCGTTTCAGACACAAACAGTTTTGTCCCAATCCTTGGAATATGGCCCTGAGGTACTATCAAAAGAAGATAACTATGCTCTCTCTAAACCTGCCCACCCCCGAGTTTAAGAGCAAATGTCAAAACATTGTCAAACATTGCAAGTTTTTGAAGGTACAGTAAAAGTTACCTGGTCTCCTTACCAAAGACATTTTCCCCTCCCCTCCCTTATCTGCTTTCCGGAGGGACCACTCTTTCTGGGACTCCCTTGTCCGCTCACCACCCCTACCCCCCCCAGCCCCACCACACCCGGCACTTTTCCCTGCAACCACAGGAAGTGCTACACCTGCCTCTACACTTCCCCCCTCACTACCATCCCAGGCCTCAAGAAGACTTTCCACATCAAGCAGATGTTCTCCTCCCTGGACTGACATATCCCCTCCCTAACTCCCCACCTACACTCACCTTTACTGGCTCCATCCCCACCTCTTTGACATGTCTGTCTCCTCTCCACCTATATTCTCCTCTATCCATCTTCTATTCGCCTCCCACTCTCTCGCTATTTATTTCAGAGCCCCCTTCCCCTCCCCCATTTCTGAAGAAGGGTCTAGGCCTGAAACATCAGCTTTCCTGCTCCTCTGATTCTGCTTGGCCTGCTGTGGTCTTCCAGCTCTACACCTTGTTATCTCAGATTCTCCAGCATCTGCAGTTCCTACTATCTCTGAAACAATTTTAACCCCTACCTTGGAGAAGTTACCCTCCTCCCTCCGGAAAGTCCTCAGAGGATCTCTCTCCCACTGCAACTCTCTCGTAATGTCTTCAGCCCTGAAACTGCTCGACCACATCCTGGAGCAAACCAGGTACTACAGCCACATCACCTTTCTTAGTACATGCCTACGGAACCAGATCATCCCCAATGGACTACAGTCCACATTTAGGCCTTCCCAATTTGGCCCCAACCGCGACAATGTCTACATTCAGAACATTGAGATCCTTCAAAAACGTTTCTACCTGCGACTCTTGAAACACACACTCGCAGCAATGCGACAGAATCTCCTGGCACTACAATCAAGCCTACCCCAGCTCAAAGCCTCCGTCTCCCAAACTTGCAAAGGACTTCTCCTGTTTTTTATTCTTCATAGGATCCACAACCTGAACTCACAATTCTACTCAGCTTTATTGGAACTAAAAACCGTAAGTACAGTGAACTTACTGGTGCCTACCACCCAAAACGGGCTTCCTCCACCTCCCAAATCCCCAACCCTACCCAGGAACTTTCCCACAATGTGCCCGCGGCCATTGGCCATGTGAACACTGTCGGAGAACCCCCCCGGATGACGTCACATCCTCCGCCACTGGGTACGCCACTTCCGGTACAGCGAACGCCATCGACATCGCTGCTGATCGCACCACCTCCATTTCTGAGGTCATCACCACAGACACTGAGGACGCACCTGTCGACACCGCTGTTGCCACCGCCTACTCCGCTCCGCCCATCGCCGACACCGATGTTGCTCCGCCCATCGCCGACGCAACCCCACCCACCACCGACGCCGATATAACTCTGCCCACCGCCGACGCAACACCGCCCACCGACGACGCTGATGCAACTCCGCCCACTGCCGACGCCAATGCAACTCTGCCCATTTCTGATGTCACCCCACCCACTGCCTTCGCAGCCAGCAGCTCCAGAGGAGACAATAGCGCCCACTGCTGCCGGGTCTTCACCATCGCCCAGACCTGCCCCTTACTGAGAATGAACGGGCAGTCCTCAGTAAAGGGCTCACCTTTGTCCCCCAACAACCAAACATCAATGAATACAAACATCAATCATGCTTGGACGGTGAACAGTTTTTCCGCTGCCTCCGCCTCCGCACTTACTTCTTTAATTGTGAGCCAGACGACAACTCTCTGACACCTCCTCCTACCGCCCCCTTGATCATTACCCCACCCCCGACCACCAAACCATCATCTCCCAAACCATCCACAGCCTCATCTCCTCAGGTGACCTCCCACCCACAGCCTCCAACCTCATTGTTCCCCAACCCCGCACCGCCCGCTTCTATCTCCTTCCCAAAATCCACAAACCTGACTGCCCTGGTCGACCCATTGTCTCCGCCTGCTCCTGCCCCACCGAACTTATCTCCACATATCTCGACTCCATTTTCTCCCCCTTGGTCCAGGAACTCCCTACCTACGTCCGTGACACCGCCCACGCCCTCCACCTCCTCCGAAACTTCCAATTCCCTGGTCCTCAACACTTAATCTTTACCGTGGACGTCCAGTCCCTATACACCTGCATTCCCCATGCAGCTGGCCTAAAGGCCCTCCACTTCTTCCTGTCCTGCAGGCCTGATTAGTCCCCCTCCACTGACACCCTCATCCACTTAGCCGAACTTGTCCTCACCCTGAACAACTTCACTTTCAATTCCTCTCACTTCCTACAGACAAAGAGGGTGGCTATGGGTACCCAGATGGGCCCAAGCTATGTCTGCCTCTTTGTAGGTTACGTGGAGCAATCCCTGTTCCATAGCTACACTGGCTCGAAAGCCCACCTCTTCCTCCGTTGCATTGATTACTGTATCGGCGCCGCCTCGTGCTCCCACGAGGAGCTCGAACAGTTCATCCAATTCACCAACACCTTCCACCCCAACCTTAAGTTCACCTGGACCATCTCTGATACCTCTCTCTCCTTCCTGGACCTCTCTGTTTCCATCTCTGGCAAACACCTGGAAACCAAGATCTATTTCAAGCCCACCGACTCCCACAGCTACGTAGAATACATCTCCTCTCACCCAACTTCCTGCAAAAATGCCATCCCCTATTCCCAATTCCTTCGCCTTGGCCGCATCTGCTCCCAGGATGAGGCATTCCACTCCTGAACATCTCAGATGTCCTCGTTTTTCGAGGACCGCAACTTCCCCCCTCAGTGGTTGAGAATGCCCTCGACCGTGTCTCCCGCATTTCCCGCAACTCATCCCTCACACCCCCTCCCCACAATAACAACCAAAACAGAATCCTCCTCATCCTCAAGTACCACGCCACCAACCTCCGGATCCAACGCATCATCCTCCGACACTTCCGCCATCTGCAATCCGACCCCACCACCAAAGACATTTTTCACTCCCCAAACTTATCTGCTTTCCAGAGGGACCACTCTCTCCAGGACTCCCTTGTCTACTCCACACTCCCCTCCAGCTCCACCACACCCGGCACTTTTCCCTGCAACTGCAGGAAGTGCTACACCTGCCCCCACACCTCCTCCCTCACCCCCATCCCAGGCCCCAAGAAGACTTTCCACATCAAGCAGATGTTCACCTGCACATCTGCTAATGTGGTATACTGCGTCCGCTGTACCCGTTGTGGCCTCCTCTACATCGGGGACACCAAGCGGAGGCTTGGGGACCGCTTTGCAGAACAGCTACGTTCGGTTTGCCATAAACAACTGCACCTCCCAGTCGCGAACCATTTCAAGTCCCCCTCCCATTCCTCAGATGACATGTCCATCCTGGGCCTCCTGCAGTACCACAACGATGCCACCCAAAGGTTGCAGGAACAGCACCTCATATTCCGCTTGGGAACCCTGCAGCCCAATGGTATCAATGTGGATTTCACAAGCTTCAAAATCTCCCCTCCCACTACCACATCCCAAAACCAGCCTAGCTCATCCCCGCCTCCCTAACCTGTTCTTCCTCCCACCTATCCCCTCCTCCCACCTCAAGCCACACCCCCATTTCCCACCTACTAACCTCATCCCGCCCCCTTGCCCTGTCCGTCCTCCCTGGACTGACTTATCTCCTCCCTACCTCCTCACCTACACTCACCTCTACTGGCTCCATCCCCGCCTCTTTGACCTGTCTGTTTCCTCTCCACGTATCTTCTCCTCTATCCATCTTCTATCTGCCTCCCCCTCTCTCCCTATTTATTTCAGAACCCCCTTCCCCTCCCCCATTTCTGATGAAGGGTCTCGGACCGAAACATCAGCCTTCCTGCTCCTTTGATGCTGCTTGGCCTGCTGTGTTCATCCAGCTCTACACCTTGTTATCTCACTATACTAATTTTTTTTTTGCTTAATGTCCAGTGGTTTGACCAGTCGCAATGTATCAATAACATGCACTTCAAATTTGCCTTCAAAATAAGAAAAAGTTAGGGTCTAGGCTAGCGATTTAAATTATTTTTAGTGGGATTGGTCTGGTCCACAACAAACTGGGGGATCTTGTCAGGGTCAATATCTCTAATTCCAGATTGGGTGTAGGATTATTGGGATCTAAGGTAGCGAGTGGAAGGTTTGAGTGTCTTTTGTTTTGGATATTGAATTCGGTTGGTTTAAACAGGGTGTGCCTTGTGTGGTAATAGCTCTTTCAGTCACTATGAATTTTCTGGGGTAGAAGAAGTCACTACGGAAGTTTTACAGAGAGTGAGCAAGGCAAGGCTTTCCAAATTGGCAAACAAGCTGGAGTTGGGTTTGTCCTAGTCTGCAAGAAAAGAGGAATTAATCTCAGCAATCACGGATGATTTACAATTGCCTGGAATGCAAAGAGGTCACTTGTTTGAAAGAGCTCAGTTGTTTTCATTCCAATGCAATAGGCCACATGAAGTCGCAGTTTTAGAGGTTTAGGAAATGCACTGGAAAGACGGATGTTGGAAAACAAGATAAGTTAGTGATTTTTGTTAAAGTGATAAAGGAAAGCACACTGGAAGCTAAAAAGCTACAACAGAAAGTACAAACTAGTCAGGGATTGGTAACAAAGAAATTGCCAGATCTCCTCAAACAGTTTCCTTGTGAGGTAAAAACCATAAGGACTTTGGATGCTTTAAATCAGAAACAAACACAGAAGTTGTTTGAAATTCACAGCACGTCTGGCAGCATATGTGAAGAGAAATCGGAATTAACGTTTCATGTCTGGTGACCCTTCATCAATTCGGAAGAGAGATTTATTTCCAGAAACTTCAGTTACAGAAGACATAAGGTGTGCTTGCATATGCCAAGGAGAAGAAGTTAAAGAAATTACAATTTTAAAGAAACAGGATCATGTCAATCCTTTCTGATGAGAGATAAGGAGATATTTAATTCAGAAGGACTATTGCAATAAAAAGTGTTAACATGTGGAAGTTATGATGAGACAAGAAGTGTTTCATTATATAGTTGGAAGTTAGAGTGTCTGGTGAAAAGTGGCGAAGTGGTAGTATGTATACTGGAGGAACTCTCAGCTCCAGGAATACAATTTTTCCTTGCTAATGATATAGTTTGATCACAGATGAGAGTGATGCCTACTGTGGTTGAAGAGCTGGTGGAACATCAGGCAACTGAGGTATTACAGGAAGTATATCCATGGATTTTTCCTGACTCTGTGATAACAATTCACAAAGCTACAGGTTGAAGCAGGTGGAGAAATCAAAAAATAAAGGCAAGGAAGTTGAGGTACAATTCTCAGAGACCATGTTTGATCAAATGGTTGAGAAAAAAGAAAAGCAAGAGCGGGTGGAGGACAAAGTAGATTGTTTTTGTTCAGAGAAATTAACTGAATTATGATGGAAAAATGAACATCTAAGGCAATTGTATCAAATAATGTACACAGGAAAAGAAACTGAGTGTATACCAGAAAGTTACTAACTTAGAAATAGCATGTTGGTGAGGAAATGGAGAACATCACATGTTCAACTAGATGGGCAATGGACAGAAATTCGTCATATTGTATTACCAGTTGGTTATGGAAAGGAGGTGTTACAGGTAGCATATGAATTACAGGTAGGAGGTCATTTGGGAGTATTGAAAACGCAAGCCAAAATACAAACACATTTTTATTGGCCTGGACTGCATAAGGATGTGGATGAATTCTGCCAGTCATGTCATATGTGTCAGGTAATTGGAAAACCTCATTCAGTAATAAAACAAGCATCCATAGTACCCATTCCCGCATTTGAGGAACCTTTTGCAAGTGTCTTACTTGATTACATTGGATGCCTACCTAAAACAAAAAGGGGGAATCAGTGTTCATTGACCATAATGAATGTGTACACTGGATTTCCAGAGGCCATTCCATTACACACTATCAAAGCTAAAAGGATTGTACAAGATTCGCTCATTTTTTTCGCTAGATCTGGACTACCCACAGAGATATAATCGGATCAAGAGTCACATTTTACATCAAATTGTTCAAGAAAGTTATCAATAGCTTAGGAATAAAAGAATTCAGATCCACTGCGTACCGTCCAGAATTGCAGGCAGCATTAGAACGGTAGCATCAAACTTTAAAGACCATGTTGAGGGCTTATAGTCAAGACTATCCAGAGGATTGGGATAAAGGAATTCCATTTGTAATTTTTGCACTTCGAGATGTACTAAATGAATGTACCAAATTAAGTCCATTTGGATTATTTTGGGTGAGAGGTGACAGGACCACTGAAATTAGTTAAGGAGAAATTGATGAGTCAGAGTTCAGAGACCACGTATTTGGACACTGTGAGAAAGTTTAGGGAAAGGTTAAACAGCGCAGATGAGTTAGCTGGACAGCATTTAAAAGTAGCACAGCATGAGATGAAACAGGACGCAGACAGGAAATCAAAAAATCACAATTTTGGTCATGGGATAAAGTTTTGTATTACTTCCAGTGGTGGCTGAATCAGTAAAAGTCCATTTCGTGCACCTTTACAAATTGAAAGGAAATTGTGTGAGATGAGTTATTTGATAAAAAAGCTAGATATAAATAAATCTCACAGAGTCTGTCATGTGAATATGCTCAATGGGTATTTTGATGGAGAAGGAAAGCAAAAGAAGAATACATTACTGGTTACAGCACAAAGTGAATAACCAAGTTCAGAAGATTCTGAATATCACATTCCTTGATTTAAATTAGACAATGAGGAAGTTCTCAAAATTTGGGGTAAATTATTGAGTTACCTTCAGCAGGAAAATCGAAATGAGTTGAAAATGTTATTATAATCACATGGGGAGTTATGTGGGAATAGACTGTGACCTACTAATCTAATAACATATGATCTAAATGTAGGAAATGCTGTTTCAATTAAGCAGCAGCCTTATAGACTTAACACTCTAAAGTTGGCAAAGGTTCACAAAGAGATTGAACGTATTCTCAAAGACAACTTAATCGAACTGAGTTGCAGTGACTGGAGCTTACCCATTGTATGGAGCTAAAACCAAATGGTACCCAATGATTATGTGCAGATTATCACAAAGTCAATGCAGTTGCAAAATCTCACTCATATCATACCCATATTTGGAAGACTGTGTTGAGAATGTGGGACAAGCAACTTATATTTCGAAGTTGGACTGACTCAGGGGATACTGGCAGATACATTTATCTGACAGAGCAAAGACAATTTCAGCTTACCAATTTAAAGTCATGTCATTTGTTGTGGAAAATGTGCCGAACACTAACCAATAAAACCATTTCTGGATTATCCAATTGTGTGGCATACATCAACGACCTGGTGATTTTTAGTAACACATGGAAGGAACATTTGTAGCATCAATCAGAATTGTTCAACAGACTTCAGGAGGCAGTTTTGGTGATCAGCCTTATTAAGAGTGAGTTTTCAAAAAGCCCAGTTCATATTCTTGGGCTATGTTATTGGACATGGACAGATGACCCCATGGGATGTGAAAACGAAGGTAATTGTGGAATTTCCCATACCATCGATGAAGGGGACAGTACTACGATTCTTGGGTTTGATTGGGTTTTATCAGAAGCTCAGACCAAATTATAGCAGCGTGCTTGCTCAACTGACTGTCTTATTGAACAGGTGCAGAAAATTTCAGTGGATGGTGGACTGTCAAAAGACATTTGACAGCCTGAAAGTTGTATTAACCACTTCTCCAGTGTTAGCCACACATAATTACGCAAAGGCATTCAAGGTGGTTGTTGATGTGAGTGATGTGGGTGTTGGTGCTGTGCTTTTACAAGAAGACGATGAGGAGACAGATAGGCTTAGAGTCATTGTGTCTTAGAGGTGAACAGCATGGAAACAGGCCCCTCAACCCAATTTTCCCATGCCGCTCAGTTTTCAGAGTTTAGACTCGTTCCAGTTTGCCTGCTTTTAGTCCATATCCCTCCACATCTATCTCATCCATGTACCTTTTGTTTCTCAAATGACAAAATTGTGTTCACTTCCACCACTACCTCTGGCAGACTGTTCCAGACACTCACCTCATTTTGTGTGAAACAAATTGCCCCTCTGGACTCTTTAATATCCCTCCCCCTCACCTTTAACCTCGTGCCCTCTAGTTTTATACTCCCCTACCACAAGGAAAAGCTGTCGGCTCTCTAACTTTTCTATGCCTCACATGATTTTATACACCTTTGTAAAGTCAGCCCGCAGTCTCCTCTGCTCCAGTCAAAAATGTCCCAGCCTATTCAACCTCTCCTTATAACTCAAACCTTCCAGTCCAGATAGCATCCTAGTCAATTTTATCCAGTTTAATAATATCCTTTCTATCATCAGGTGACCAGAACTGCATGCAGTACTCTAAATGTGGCCTCATTAAAGCCTTGTACAGCTGCAATAAGATGTCCTATCTCTGATATTCAATGGTCTGACTGATGAAAGCAGCATGCCAAAAGCCTTTTTCACCGCCCTATCTACCTCTGACTCCACTTTCATGGAAAAATGAATCTGTACCCCTAGGCCCATTAGTTCTGTAACACTCCCAGGGCCCTAACATTGACTGTATAAGTTCTGCCCTGGTTTTCCTTACCAAAATGCAATACCTTGCATTTACCTAAATTAATCTCTATCTGCCATTCCTCAGCCCAGTTGATCAAGGTCTCCCTGCCTTCCCAAATAATCTTCTTCACTGACCACTATACCAGCAATCTTGGTGACGTATGCAAACTTGGTAAACCATACCTCCTGCATTCTCATCTAAATCTTTTATATAAATGACGAATAACAGTGGACTCAGCACTAATCCTTGTGACACACCGCTGGTCACAGGTCTCCAGCCTGAAAAGCAACTTTCTGCCACCACCCTCTGTATTCTACCAAGCTAATTTTGTATCCAATTGGCTAACTCTACTTGAATCCCGTGAGATTTAACCTAACTCAACAACCTACCTTATGGAACCTTGTGAAAGGCCTTGCTAAAGTCCGGTAGACAAAGTCTATCACACTGCCCTCATCCACTTTCTTGGTCACCCCTTCAAAAAAACTGTCCACTTGTAAGATATGATTTACCATGCACAAAGCCATGTTGTATACCCCAAATGAGTCCTTGCCTCTCCAAACGCCTGTAGATCATGTCTCTCTAACAAGTTGCCCAACACAGATATTAGGCTCACCAGCCTGTAGTTCCCAGGAATTTCCCTGCAGCCTTTCTTAAATAATGGCACAACATTAATCAAACTCCAATCTTCGGGCTTTTCATCCATGGCTGTCAATGATGCAAAATGTCTGTTAGGGGTCCTGCAATTTCCTCCCTAGCCTCCTACAAAGTTCCAAGAGACACTTCATCAGGCTCCATTGATTTAACTACCTTAATGCATTTTAAGACTTCTTTCACCTCCTCTTCTTTAATGTGGACAGTCTTCAAGGCATCACTATTTGTTTCCCCAAGTTCACTCGCATCCATATCTTTCTCATTGGTAAATACTGTTAAGAAATATTAATTCAGGATCTCACCTATCTCTTGTGTCTACGCACTTAGATGACCATGTTGATCTTTAAGATGCCCTATTCTCTCCTTGTTACTCTTTTGCCCTTCAGGTGGTTACAGAATTTCTTTGTGTTCTCCCTTACCTTATCTACCAAAACCATCTTCTGACCCCTTACAGCCCTCCTGATTTCTCTAATAGGTGTACTCCAGCACCGTCTATAATCCTCAAGGAATTCAGTTGACCCCAGCTGCCTATACATGTCATATGCCTCCTTCAAGATGAGGGACTTAGTAATTCTGGTCATCCAGGATTCCCTACTCCTGCCAGCCTTATCTTTCTCTCCAACAGGTTCACACTGGGGCCATGAAAATCATTAACTCACTTCGAAAATCTCCTACTTACCAGACGTTTCTTTGTCTGCAAACAGCTTTCCCCAATCAAATTTTGAAAGTTCCCATCTAAGACTATTAAAATTGCCCTTGCCCCAATTTAAAACTCTAACTTGTGAATCAGACTTATCCCTTTCCATCGCTATTTTAAAAGTAATGGATTTATATTGAGTGGCCCCAAAGTGCTTCCCTACTTCCCTAACTTGCCCTGCCTTATTTCCCAAGAGTAGTTCACAATGTTTCCCCTTCTCTAGTAGGGCTGTCTACACATTACATGAAAAATTCGTCCGGAGCACACTTAACAAGTTTCTCTCCATCCAAGCCCTTAACACTATGGCAGGCCCAGCTGATGTCAGGAAAGTTAAAATCCCCTACTAATGTAACTTGTCCTGGACTTCCCATGTAGATGCAATGGTCAAGAAGGCACAACAATACCTCTTCTTCCTTAGGCAGATCAGCAAATGTAGTATGTTCATAAGAACCCTCGCCAACTTTTACAGATGCACCTTTGGAAGCATACTGTCCAGGAGCATAATGGCCTGTTTTGGCAGCTGCTCTGCCCAGGATCATAAGAAACTACAGAACGTTGTGTGCACAGTCTGGACTATTACAGAAGCCAACTTTCCATCCCCTAACATGGCTCATTGCTGTAGAAAGGTTGCCAACTTCATCAAAGACCCATCGCACCCCAGTAATGCTCTCCTGTAACCTCTTCCATCAGGCAGAAGATACAGAATATTGAACACTCGCACCAGGAGGTTCAGGAACTGCTTATTCCTGGCCATTGTTAGACTGATGAATGGACTTTTTAACTCCAGGTAATGCTGAACTTGCTAATGTTGATCTTGCCTAGCACACGCCCTGTGTGATATAACCTGTATGGCTCAGTAAAGTTTTCCTTTTTCACCCTATGATCCCAATGTCCTTGTTTACTATGATCTGCCTGTACTGCTCGTAAACAAAGTTTTTCATAATACTTACATATATGTGACAATCAAATCAAATCTTTTTTTTTTCTGAAGAAGGGTCCAGACCCAAAACGTCAACTTTCCTGCTCCTCTGATGCTGCTTGGCCTGCTGTGTTCATCCAGCTCTACACCTTATTACCTCATTCAATCACTGTATTATTTTTGCAGCTATCTGCGACCTCCTTACATATTTGCTCATCAATCTGCCGCTGACAATTGGAGGACACATCGTACAACGTTATGAAAGTAATCTCCCCCTTTTTATTTCTCAGTTCTACCCATATAAACTGTGAATGCACCCTCAAGAATATCTTCTCTCAGTGCTGCTGTGATGTTCTTCATCAAAAATGCAACTGCCTCCCCTTCTATTCTCCCCATGGCATTTGTACCCCGGAACATTGAACCACCAGTCATGTCTCTCCCTCAGCCATGTTTCTGTAATAGCTATAATATCCCAGTTCCATGCATCCATCCATGCCTCAAGTTCATTTGCCTCACCTGTCAGGCCACGTTCATTGAAATGAATGCAATTTAACACAGATTTCCCTTATTTCCTGTTGTGTTCTTGTCTGTCCTGTCTTGTACCAGGATTACCAACACTACCTTTACTATTTAACTTGCTCTCATTAACCTTTGTACTGTCCTCAAACATCTCTTTTGTCTCCCTATCGCTTTGGATCCCAACCCCTGCCAGACTAGTTTAAAACCTTTCAAGTGGCTGTAACAACTTTCCCTCCCAGGACATTGTTCTCCCTCCAGTTCAGGTGCATCCCCTTCCTCTTGTACAGGTCACCTCTGCACCAGAAGCGATGTCAATGATCCAAAAATCTGGATCCCTGCCTCCAGGCCAGCTCTAAAGCCAAACATTTAACTGCCAAATCATCCTATTCCTACTCTTCCTATTCCAGAATTACTATCCTTGAGGTCATGCATTTTAACCTTCTGCCTAACTCCTTTAATCACTCTTCAGGACCTCATTCCATTTCTTACCCATTTCGTTGGTACCAACATATACAAGACCACTGGCTGCTCACCACTACATTAAGAATTTCATCAAAACACTCAGAAACGTCCTTAACCTTGGAACCAGGAAGGCAACATACCTGGATTGAGGCTATAGTGCCTGTTTATGCCCCTGAACAGCGAGTGAGTCCCTTGCTACTAATGTTCGCTTATACTTTGCCCAATGCTGATCGACAGCAGAGCCAGTACTGGTGCCGCACCAACTTTTACAGATGCACCATAGAAAGCAGACTGCCTGGGTACATAACGGCCTGGTACGACGACTACTCTGCCCAGGGCTGTAAGAAACTGCAGAGGGCTATGTGCACAATCCAGGCCATCATGAAAGTCAACTTTCGATCCATGGACTCCACGTATACTTCTTGTTGCCACAGAAAGGCTGCCAACGTAAAAAAAAGACCCCCTGGACCACTCCAGTAATGGTCTCCTACAACCTCTTTCATCAGGCACAAGGTACAGAAGCTTGAATACATGCACCAACAGGCTCAAGAGCAGCGTCTACCCTGCCATTATTAGACTGATGAATGGACTGTCTAACTTCAAATAATGTTGATTTTGCTAATGTTGATCTTGTTTTGCATACCTCCTGCATTGGTAACCTATATGCCCCACTCTGTGTAAACACCCAATGATCTGTAAGTTCTTGTTTGCAATGGTCTGCCTGTATTGCTCACAAAACAAAGCTTTTCACTGTACTGAGGTACATGTGACTAAAGTAAATCACATCAAATGAAATCAAATCAAGTGATGTGTCTGTGCCAATTGCATATACTGATCATAATCCATTAAAGAATTTGGAGAATTTTAAGGAGAAAAATTTCCGACTGTTTAAATGGTGCTTATTATTGCAGACATTCAATTTGAAAATTATACACGTGGCAGAATGAGGGAATGTAATTGCCAACACATTGTCCAGACTTTGATGAAGAAAGATAGAGGCTTTCGGTGGTGGGAACAAATGGACTGAAATAGACTCTAGTGGTGAGTGCTTGCATGCTTAGAGTCAATAGAATATATATGTATTGTAATGTACCAATAGAGTAAGACTGAGGGTTTTTACAATGAAGCCATCTTTGTATATTGACAGTTCATTTACTTTAAAAAGGAAGGTGTGACGATGCAGTGACTGTAAGAGATTAGTTTATCTTTTTTTAAGAGAGTTTGCAAAGTAGAGGCGCAGAGCAGTCTGTTAAAACCACTAGATTAAACAGCTTGTGAGGTCTTTCATTTTTTTATGTTAGATTAATGGAGGCAGCCTGGCTGGGTTTGGCCAGCTCTCACAGACCAGGCTTTATAGTTTCTTTTTAGTTTTAGGTTTAGCTTTAAGCAATTGCTTAAGCAATTAAGCAATTGAAAATGTAGAAGCTATCTTTTCCCTCTCTCGATTACAGCTGGAAGCTAGGGATTCTCTCTGCTGCTGGATTAACTGCGAGAACCTGTGAGAAAAAAATTTCCTTTTTGCCAAGGGGTGTGCTTATCAGAAGTTACCATATTGGAACCGTCACTTAGTAATAGTTACTGCATCTATTGTTCTATTAAGCCTTCCAGTGGAGCTGTTATGCTAAATTCTTTTTTGTTTCATTGTATTTTAACTATTGTGTTTAAACAAACTTTGTTTTGCTTAACGCCGAGTGGCTTGACCAGCCACTTCTGCAACACAGCACTTCATATTTGTCTTTAAAGTAAGAAAAGTTTTGGGTCTAAGCTACCTTCTTAAAATATTTTGAGGAGTTTGGTCTGGTCCATAATACTCTGCATAAATTAACCTCTCCAGCACAGGCAACGTCATGGTAAGCAATGTCTGATCCCTCTCTATTGCTATCGCATCTTTCCTATCATGTGGATTCCAGAACAGTACACAAGACCCTAGCTGTGGCCTAACCAAATTTATACACCTCAAGGATATTATTGTGTTTTGTTTTTCACCCAGAAAATTCTCTAGACCTGTAAGTAGTCAACCGAAAGGGAGCTACAATCAAATTTCATAGTCCATGAACAGGACCGGAATCAAAGGGTCAGGGGAAAGGCAGGAATGTGGACGTGAAGAATGTTTGGTCAGCCATGATCCTATTGAATGGCAGAGGAGGCTAGAGGAGCCAGAAGACCTATTCTTGCTTCCATTTTGTGTGGTCTTATGGAACAGATCAAATTTTCTGGCAACAGAAAGAAGGGGACTTACAACGGAATTGGATGAGCACTTGCACAATGGGATGAAAGATCTCCTCCATTCTGCATTCCATGGAATTTATTCGATTATCCCATAAAGGTTGCAGTGAGAGGTGATGAATGTTGTGTGGGTGGAGTGTCAATTAAGTTTCAAAGGATGTTTGATGAAATGTTATGCGAGATGCTCTTGAGCAAATGTAAAGCCCGTGAGTTTGAAGGAACAGGGGCAACGTGGAGACAAACAGTTGAAGCAGCAGGAATCAGAGAATGCTGGTGAATGGTGGTGTTCCATTAGAGATGGTATTAACGCATTGATATATGCTGATGACTAGCACAGGAAATGTTTAAAAGTTCACGTGCATCAGGAATGATATCATATTTCTATCAGTTCACATGAGACAGGCCAAATGGAAGAATGTACAATCAAAGCACCACTCGACCAGGCCTCGACCAGTGCAGAATTTATGGTGAATAAATGTTCTGAGCTTGCAACAGTATTTTGTTCATTTTCTACTCTCTTCATAACTCCCAGATGTTGCTGGCAAAATTCGTATGACCAGCAGTAGGGCATACTTACAAATTTTGTCGATGGTGAAAACGTTCTAAACAGTTAACTGCACTCCAGGAGATGGCAACAGACTGGTAAAATGGGCTGAGACAGGGCATGTGAAATTTAATGTGGAGAAGTGTGAAGTAATGCAATTTTGATTTGATTTGATTCGATTTGATTTGATTTGTTATTGCCATACGCACCTAGATCCAGTGGGTTGTTTTGTGTGCTGTACAGGCAGATGTAACTTAAAAAGTGCATCAAGTAGCAGAACAAGCAGAACACACTGCAGAATACAATGTCACAGATAAGGTGCTGACAGAGAGATTAACATGTGAGACGTCCGTTCAAAAGTCTGATAACAGCGTGAAAAAGCTTTATTGAATCCATTCGTACGTGTATTCAAATTTTTATATCGTCTACCTGATGGTAGAATGTGGACGAGATTATGACCGGGGTGGGAGGGCTCTTTGATTATGATGTTTGCTTTCATGAGGCACCTAGAAGTATAGATGGAGTCAATTTTGGCAGGAAGTGAGAAGAAGCAATAGAAGCTGAACAGTGCACGTCAAAGGAGGATCAGATGATTCGCAAATATAAATTCTTGAAAGTGGAAGGAAAGAGAAATGGCATCTCTAGCTTGATAAATAGAAGCCAGCACCAGATTCCACCCCTCTCCCAAAAACAGTGGACAATCCCTGCTTCTAGAACGCTGCATCCATCTTCTTAGACCACAACTTCATTTCAATCTCAGATTGAAATGGCAGGATATGGGCAGGTTATTGGAATCCTGATCTCATACTGCTTCAGCTTCAGATCTCGAAGAACTAGCACATAGAGGTAGCTTCGCTTCCTGCGCCGAGTCAAAGGTAATGGTGCCGTTCCACATGTACTACCAGATCTAACCTCGAAGACAAGCTGGTGCAACCCAAACTATTGCACAGTAAGCATCTAGTGTTCATGTCATCCCCGCCTGGAACATTGCTGTGCTTTGAGGACTGGCATTTTCAGCGCATTTAGTGTACAGTTAGTGCACTTGTCAGCCATGACCCTATCAACTGCTCATCTCCAATGTCGCCAATCCATAGAATGACGGCAAATTCCTGTTTTGCTGGAGCAGATAAGGATATGAGCATCCTCGTGTACTGCCAGTTTTCACAAAGCTGATCGAGTGTTCCAGTCTCATCGACTTGACTGTACAGAGGCTTTCTGTCTGAAACTGAAAATTCAAATGAGTAACTCTAAAATTATGAACATTGCGCCCTTTAGGATGTCGAGTGCTAATGCTACATATATGATTCTTTCTTAAATCCGCATTCAGATTCTAGTGTCGATTCCACGCATTTTACGATGAAATATGGAGAGCATTTGATCAGACGGGGAGCAGAAACAATTTTGTTCTGAAGGATAAAAACTGAACACATTTTGAAGCAATCTGTGTCATAATTTCATAAAATTCACGACCAGATTCTCAAACTCTCATCTCAGACACACGTACCCTACACTCGCTCTCTGCCTCTGCCCGTCTTTCCGTCTGTCTGTCTGTCTGTCTCTCTGTCTCTGACTCTCTCTCTTTCAGAGGAGGATTTTAACATGCTTCGGCAGGGGGAGGACACACAGAACATTGGTACAAACGGGGCATATCATAATATGGTAAATGAACGAGAGCAGGGATTGTTTAGAAATGACGGGATTCAAAGGAGTAAGGGGAGGCTGGAAGGCTTGTATTTTAACGCTTGCATCATTAAAGGTAAAACAGATGAGTTAAAAGTATGGATTACTATGCGGAATTGAGATATCCTTACCAGCACGTGTTTGAAGGAGGGCAAGACTGGCAACTCAACATTTCTGGTTACAGGATGTTCAACTGGATAAGGGAGGGAGTACAAGAGGAGGTGATGTTGCATGATTAATTAAGCAGTCAATTCTTGTCACGACGTGGGGCACAATCTTGGAATGGTCGTGAAATGAAGCTTTATGATCATTGCTGGCTGGGTCAGCAGTTATTGTTCGTCCCTCGTTGTCCCTTCAGAAGGTGATGGTGCGCTGCCTTCTTGACCTCTGTAGTTCATATGCTTCATGTACACGCAGAATGCCGTGAGGGAGGGAGTTCCGACAGTTGTAAAAGAATGGCGATATATTTCTAAGTCAGGATTTTGAGTGGCTTGCAGGGGACTGTGAAGGTGGTAACGTTCCAATGTATCTGTTGTCCATGCCTTTATAAACGATTATGTTCATTGTTTTGGAAGGTGCTGCGTAGACATCCTCGTTGAAATTCTGCAGTGTATCTTGTAATTAAACTTCAGTTGCAGTCCTTCTATATATCCGACAGAGGATTGTACTAGAGGCTGAGAAAAATAGTGAAAATCAGTGAAGATCAATCAAGATTCGTGTCAAGAAAAAGGGAGACTTCTTTGCGTCAAGTTTGTATTCAGAGGAGTGATAGAGAAATATGAAATATAGAACCTGAAGTTGTTTCTAAGCTTTCACTCTAGAGAAAGCTTATGTCTCATGACCCCAAGGAAGGAATCCACGGGAAGTTCATCCTAATGTTATAGGATGGAATAACAGACAATTGTCAGAAACAGGTTTGACGAGATTGAAAGATTTAAAACCAAAACCAGATGGCTGAGCACTTCCTCTTCCAAATTATCATAGATGTCCTAACCGGGAAAGTGAGATAGGAATTTTAATGGTGAGCAACGCTACAGTTAAGTTTGGCAGTTGTGGGGGACTGGTGTGAACGTGACTGAAACGATGGAGAATTGAAACTTTTGAGAAATGAAGAAAAACATTGGAAGTCAGTTAAGTGGGAGTCTGTGGGCCAGAAATACTATATGAACTCTCAGTTTGAGCACTAAACCAAAGATCTGACTGAAAATATCAAGGTCATGTGTTGATGACGAGGCAAAGTGATTTGCGCCAAATGTTATGGTCAGTGATAGCACAATATGGAAGTTAGGAAATTAATATGAAGCTAATTGTGTTGCAAGAAATCCAGCAGAGTGTTCTGTGATACAAAGTTTCTGCACAAACTGAAAGGCAGAAAATACAATGTAGACTATAATGTAGAGTGAATATAATGTCGAGTGAACAATCAGGAATCAACAGAAGAGGAAAGTCTAAGTCCAGATGGACATATACACTAATAAAAGATTTCAACGTAGTCCAAATAGAAGAAGAAAAGGTTACTATCATGTTCAGATTGGAGAAGGATGAGCTACAAAAGTATGACATCAAGGCTTTTCTTTTCTGAGGCTCGAGTTTGTTTTGTACTGTAATGAAGGGATAACTATGAATTTTAAAGCTTTTTTTTAAAAGGCTTTCATTTTTAGTATGTGGGCTATGCTGGTTTTTATTGTTCAACCCTAATTGTCTAGAGGGCAGTTGAGAGTCAACCACATTACTATGAATCTTGAGTCACATGTAGACCAGCCCAGGTAAATGTGGAACTTCCTGTCCTTTAAGGGCATTAGTGAACTAGATGGGTTTTTCCCCTAACAGCCAGCAATGGTTTCATGGTCATCATTAGATTTGTAATTCCAGATTTTTGTTGAATTCAAATTCCACTGTCTGCCATGGAAAGATTTGAACACAGGTCTCCAGATTAACAGTCCAGCAATAATACCACAGGGACATCGCCTCCCCTTGTGTGCAGCAACCTGGAAAAGAAAAGATAGTCAATAATTTCGCATTATGCAGACAGGCAAAGTCGATTCAATCTTTCAACAACTTTAGATGATAAAGCCCAAACAATAGAAAATGAATATCTTAAAATAAAGGATCATTGGCAGAATTGCTCGGTGAAATAGGTGTATATGGGAGGTGGAGTTTGGGTGAATTCACCATTGATGGGTTAAGAGACGTACAGTAAAGGTGGAAGTTGTAGACCGAACACTACAAATTGAATTGCGGTCACTGATGGAGTCTTTGAAAGTAGTCTCATGATGATTGCAGAGTTGTTCAATAAGATAATTGCCGATGAGTTCATGCTGCAAAAAAAAGCATGACGCAAAAATAATGCATTGTAAGTATCCCCTTCAAAGGTTTTTGAATATTTTTAGTCTCTTACCATACCACAGGGAAAGATGATTGCTCTAGCATATTGAAGATTTGGGAAGATTTCCTACTTTGTTAATCATTCTGGATGTGTTCAAATATTTTCACCTCTGTTTCAACCATGCATTCGGATTTTACTGACGTCCCTGTCACTCTTGCAGTGAGCCTGATGACTATTATAATCCTGTTATGTGAAAACTGTGGTCTTTCCAAGTGCATCCCTGCTTACATCATGGAAATAGCAACATCAGCTCTATTAGTCATTATCAATAGTATTATAATATATCATATTTTGAGTTCTAACTTTCCATTTTCCTTCTTGTCATACAAGCTTATGTGCAAGCTCATTGTGTACATGATTACCATCAGTCTCGACTTAACTGGTTCACTGTTTCCTTCACATTTGACAGATTTGTGGTGATCTGCCATCAGAAGATAAAGCAAAATATTGTACCAAAATAACTGCAACCACGGTATTAATAATTGTCTCAGTCCTGACCTTGTTAAAGAATATCCCTGTTTTATTTTATTAAAATCCAGCGGGGCTGCCAGACAAGTGTAACGTTCTTAGTTACATTTCCAGGAATAGAGTTTGTCTGGTTTTACTGTATCTGGATTTCTTGGGTTCCATTTCTCCCAATTTTCTTCTTTAATGTTTTAACTATCCACCATAATTTAGTAACAAATAGAATTCGCATTGGATTCTAGGGTCACAGAAATGAGAATCAAACCAATTACGATATGGAGAACCAAAGGAAATCCATCATTTTATTGTTCTCAGTATCAATCAGCTTCATATTGCCCTGGTTGACACATTCGGTGAGTTTGGTCATTACTAGACTGTCACACCCTAATTACTACCGAGGTGACTTCAACAACCATGAATATATCACAGCTGAAACAGAGGTTATGCTCAAATTATTGAGTTGTTTGCTGAACCCATGTGTTTATGTAGGAACTAAGAACAAATTCAGAGAAGGGCTAAAGAATGTGGTGAAATCTCTATGGAAATAAACTTGCAGATCAGTTGAAAAAATTGTGGACAAGTCAAATATATTTTAGTACAATTTCTTTGTCGCTGAGCTTTAATTTCATGTCATTTCCCACAATGGAGTCCCTTTCGTCCCTCTGGCTATAAAAATATTTTACAGAAATATTCCTCAGATTTTATTTTGCATTGGACCTTTGATTTGTGTACTACTTTCTGATATTCATGATTTTTTGTTTGAATTATACAGATAGTATGTCCGTTTAAAGGTAACATCTTCAAATTCAGAACCAATATTCTAAAAAGTTATTTAGCAGTAACATTTGACACGTAAATGAATAAATCCATTATAAATATCAAAATCAGATGCGCTGATTTAAAATCGTAGGCAATTTATTATTGTCTGGAAAAATAATCAAAGATATTACTATTTCAAACTTGGAAACTGGCATTTTGTGTGAATATTGCAGAAAAGGGAGATCTGACAAAATGGCACTTTAAAACATCACGTTCAGCAATTTTAAACAAGCAAAATGAAAGCAAAGAAAATATCCTTTCTTGCTATCCTGGTTATTGCATAGTACTAAACAAAAGTAAGTTCGATTAACAGACGTATTTGACAATCTGTTTCAATCCGTCTGCAACACACACAGATATAATGCCTAAAACATTCGGCGATAAGTACACTTATAAACCGTAGATTCATTGAATTATCGAAAGTAAGAGTGATGATCCACCTCAGCGCTCTTTCTTATTCTGCATTCATCCCATACTCTTTTATTCCTGTAGCCCTCGGAAATACATATGATTACTACTCGAACACACTCGATGCTCTGACCTCAATCGCTTTCTGTGTCAGAGTCCTCCACAGTCTCTGCTTGACAACTTTCTGGTCACCTTAGTCCTAAATGTCCTAACCCATGTTCTTAAACTGTTCCAGCTCGCAGTGTCATGGTGGAAAATCTGAACCAGCTTATTTTGTTCTCTCTCGTGCAATAAGATTTGCTGCTCTAAATCCTAATATTTCGTATTTGTGTAAATGAGAAGAATTTTTAGTCACTGCCTAGGGCAATATTTAATGCCCATCCCTTGCTGCCTGACCAATGCTGTAGTGTACTGTCTTTTTTAACAGCTGCAATTCTTGTGGGAACACCAATTGTACTATTTCATCAGGCCCATGGCGGAGGAAGACAAGTTAGGTTGCTCACCCATTTTTTTTCTCATACAGATACAATATTCAGTGTACACTTGCTCTCAGTTGATTAGAACAGGATCATGCAAATCAGCCTGGAAAAATTCATCATTCATGGAGTAAGATTCGTAACAAATAGCCAACCCTTATTTTGGGTACTTATACCCTGCTCCTAGTAAAAGGCCAGCTCACACATCTTTTCAACTTTGAAGATATTTTTTTCCAGTAAATGTACGATGCCAGTGAGAGTTTCGGTACACTGTAACTGACTGCTTGACTGCTTCATTCAACAATGAGGTTGCTTTGAACGGAATGGGAGGGGACAAAGTGAACGACATTATGAATGTTGGATATTGTGTCCCTTAAAAAAACGCAGGATTTTCCTCGTAATTGTTGTGCCGTATGCGATCTCATTTATCAGCTTTACAGCAGTAACAAAATTTGTAAAAGCCTAACATGGAAAAGCAAACTGCAAGAATTAGAAAAAATCACAGAGGTCACGATGCACATTGAGCAGTCGTCATGAATTAATCTAATGCCAAATATGCACTGTTATCAGCATGTCATGTTCAAAAAACAAGACGATGTTTTTCTTGGAATGACTGGAAATATTCCCTCGAATGGAGGTGGCAAGGGGCCAATTGTCATCCGACTTCTTGAGTCCCATGATCACTAACCGGAAGATTTCAGACAATTAATTGGCACAAAGAAAATAACCTGCCACTAGAAATTTGATATAACAATATTAGATCATGCGAAATAGTTTTCTTTTGTGAGCGTCGGGAGTTCTCATTAAGAAGATCTTGTATCAGCAATTATTATCGATGGTCCCCAGAGCGCAGTCTCCATCGAGCAGTCCTCCTCAGGCAAATGGAAATCGGATCATCAGCAGTGAAGAGAGACTAAGGGAGGAGTTCCCTAACCAGTGGACAATTAGAATACAGAATATAGGAGCAGAATTAGGACATTGAGCCCACCCAGTCTGTTTTTGCCATTCAATTATGTCTGATATGTTTCTCCACCCCATTTCCTACATTCTCCTCGGAATGCTTGAAAACGTATGTTGTGTATAATTTACCAGAAACATTTTTTAAATTCAGCTGCTTATTAAGAAATCTCACAGAAGAGCAAATACTGGAACAATTTATTGCATGTAGCAAACAAAATAAGACCCCTTGGGTCAGCAAGTTACCCCTCACAGTGCAGTCTAGCTATTGCTGGTGAAATTTAGCTACGATTTTAACTAATAGTGTCTGTGGGATATGATTGCCGTTCGATTCTAATTGCAGTGTTGTTCTCCAAAGTTCTCTGTTGTTCTGTGAAGCATCCTGGAGTTGAATTCTTATACAAGCTTATGTCCTCAAAGTTTACGTTGTAAAACAATTGAGGCAGTCTTAAGTACTTATTTGTCATGAGGCAGCCTCCTTTCTCCCAAGAAACAGCTTGTTTATGTGGCTTCCCAGAATTGCTAATTGCTTTCAATTCCAACGTAACAGTTTGCCCTTATCACTTAACAGCTTATTTCATAAATATTGTTTCGGGTAAATAACCACAAGCTACTTTTAATTCAGATGCTTATTAATAAATCTTACAGACATCAAATACTGAAACAATTATTTAAACTTTATTGCATATAGCAAAATGAGACCCCTCAAGTCAGCAAGTTCGGCCTCACAGTCCAACATGACTATTACCCGATTATTCATAGATTTTAGCCCTGATTCCAATCAACAGTGCTGGTCTCTGGAACAAAACCAGAAGTTGCTGGAAAAGCTCAGCAGGTCTGATAGCATCTGTGGAGAAAAAACTCAGAGTTAATGTTTCGGGTCAGTGACCCTTCCTCAGAATGGTCTCTGGATGTCCATCAATATATCTTTGTGCAATGTAGGTCTCTAGAATTCTGCTATCGAAAAGTTCTAGAGTTGAGCTTTTATCCAATTTCCTGTCTTCCATGTCGATGAATGGATCAGATCAGACCCCCTCAAAAATATTTTAAGAAGGTAGATTAGACCTTAACTTTTTCTTATTTTAAAGACAAATGTAACGTGTCTCAGATGCAGTACGACTGGCCAAATTACCCAATGTTAAGCAAAACTTAATTTATTTAAACACTATTGTTAAATTCAACCAAAGAAAGGGAAATTTAGAATGACTTAATAGATGGAAACTTAACAGAACAATAGATACAATCACTATTACTAATTAACTGTTCCAATACAGTGAGATCCCATAAAACACTCCATGCAACAAAGGAAAATTCAGACACAGATTCCCACATACTGTTCTCCAATCCGGGAGGAAAAACAGTCAAGAGAAGATTCAGAGAGAGTAGCAGCCAAGAGACGGTCACTGAAACTTCCAACTATTTTGAGACCCCAATGTCTTCTGATGTTACTGAAAAAAAAACAAAACCCAGAAATCTGGATCTGTGAGAGCTGACTACACACATTCAGGCTGTTTAAACAAAAAACAAGGCCTCCCGAGCTGTTTATTCACAAGGTCTTCAGTTCCACTCCTCTGCCTTACAATGTGTCTTCAAAATAATGACAAAAATAACCTTTTAAAGTGACAGCATCATCAAATTTACAGGACTGATGATCCTTTAGATTCTTTCATCCAAAATATTAATTACTCTTCCAGAGTCTTCAAGTCGGTACCTTGCTTCCTTGTCAGAAGTAATGCCCATGTTCCTTGTCACATTTGTTTTATCATTTATGGGATGTAGGCCTTGCTGGCTGGGCCAGCACTGATTGTCCATACTTTGTTGCCCTTGAGCAGGTGATGAGATGTAATCATGAATGCCTGCAGTCCACGTGCTGTGGCTTAACCCACAATGCCATTAAAGAAGGATTCCAGGATTTTGACCCAGGGAGAGTGAAGGAACTGTGATATATTTCCAAGTAAGAATGGTAAGTGGTTTGGAAGGGAAATTGAAAATGATGGTGTTCCCATATATCTGCTACCCTTGTCTTTCTAGATGGAAGTTGCCGTGGGTTTGGAAGGTGTTGTCTGAGGATCTTTGGTGAATTTCTCTGAATTGCATCTTGTAGGTAATACACACTACTGCTACTGAGCGTTTGTGGGAGAGGGAGTGGATACTATGCCAATCAAGTGGTCTGATTTCCTGGATAGTGTCAAGCTTCTTGAGTGTTGTTGGAGCTGCACCCATTCAGGCAAGTGGAGACATTCCATCACATGCCTGACTTGTGCCTTGCAGAAAATGAACAGGCTTTGTGCAATCAGGAGGTGAATTAATCGCCGCAGTATTCCTAGCTTCTGACCTGCCTTTGTAGTCACTGTGTTTATGTGGCCACAGCAGATGAGTTTCTGGTCAGTGGTAACCCCCAGGATGTTGATAGTGGAAGATTCAGTGATTGCAATGTCATTAAATGTCAAGGAATGATGGTTAGATTTCTCTTATTGTGATTGTCATAGCATTGCATTTGTGTGGCATGAATGTTACTTGCCACTTTTCAGCCCAAGCCTAGGTGTTGCCCAGATCTTGTTGCACTGGAACTTGGATTGCTTCATTAACTGAGGAGTCACGAATGGTGCTGAACATTGTGTTATCATCAGCAAATATCTCCACTTCTGACCTTACGTTGGAGGGAAAGTCATTAATGAAGCAGCTGAAGTTGATTAGGCCTGGGATAACATCCTGCTGAACTCCTACACAGATATCTTGGAGCTGAGATGGCTGACCTGCAATAACCACGACCATCTTCCAATGTGTCAGATATGACCCCAACCAGTGGAGAGTTCACTCACTGATGCATATTAATTCCAGTTTTTCTAGGGCTTCTTGATGCCACATTCAATCGAATGCAACCTTGATATGAAGGCTTTAGATCACACTTCACCTCACATTCGGCATTGGACTGTCTGTTTCAAGACATAGCTTTCTGCAAGTGACTCCTCAAATTCTTCTACAGGGAAATCATTTGAACTTGTTGCGTAAGGCAACCTGTAATCAAACATGTATCTTCAACACCTTATTTTTTCAGGCATGGATAATTACTTTTAATCTGATGTGCCAAAGCTTGTCTTTGTTCCTTAACAGGTTATTCCAGACATTTACTTTTTCAACCCATGAACAGTGATTAAACTTCTGAAATTTGCATTATCACAGCCCCTCCTCTTGGTTCACTACTTAAAATATGCTGAACAGATGCTAGTATAACTGGTGTTTTCCTATCATTTTGATTCATATCCGAGTTGAGTTACTACACCATGTACAATTTGAAAATGCACCATTTCATTACACGCTAAAGATATACACAAATCAATAATCAATCGATGAATTGCAGAACAGTGATCAGTGAGAGAAGCACAGGATTGACTGTTCAACTTCTAGGGTTTCATTGTTTTAGATGAGATAGAGAGGGGGTAAAAGTGTTGGAGGAGTTTCATTACTTGTTAGGGAGAATGGCACATATACATTCAGAAAGGATACACTAGAGGGGTCATCCACCAAGGCAATTTAGGTAGAGCTAAAAAATAAGAAGGGTGCAATCACTCTGATAGGATTATAATATAGGCACCCAAATAGACACTGAAACATTGAGGAACAAATATGTAGGCAGATTATGGAAAGATGCAATCAAAATAGGGTTGTCATAGTGGGTGACTTTAACATCCCCAGTATTGCCTGGGACTTCATTAGAGCAAGAGTTTCAGATGGGGCAGAATTTGTTAGATACATCCAAGAAGGTTTCTTGCAACAGTGTGTGGATATTCTAACAAGTAGAGGGGCCATAGTGGGTCGACCTTGCATTTGTTAATGAGCCTCGCCAGGTGGCTGACCTTTCAGTGGGAGAATATTTTGGAAACAATGATCACAACTCCTAAAGATAGACATCAGGATCTTGCGGGAAGGTGCTAGATTGGCGGAGGGCAAATTACATCAGTATTCGGCAGGAACTAAGGACAGTTTATTAGGAGGAGCTGTTATCGTGCAAGTCACGTATGACATGTGGGAGTTGTTTAAAGACCTACTGATCAAAGTTCAGTACCACATGTTCCACTGAAGAGGAAGGACAAGATGCGAAGACATATGGGAACTTTGGATGATGAGGCAGATTATGAATTAAGTCAAAATGAAAAAGGAAACAATATGTAATGCTTAGGAAGCTAAAATCAGGTAGGGCTGTGAGGGATATAAAAAAAAGCAGGAAAGAACTCCAGCAGAGAATTGGGAGAGCAAGAAAGGCCATGAAATATCCTAGGCAAGTTGCAATAAAGAGAATCCCAAGAAGGTTTTGGAGTAGATTTATAGCTCGGGTAGTGGGTGTTGAGGTTGGTTGGCTTGCCGAGCTGGTTTGTTGTTCCACAGACGTTTTGTTACCGTGCTTGGTAACATCCTCAGTGCAGCCTCTGATGAAGCGTTGGTGTGTTTTCCTGCCTGGCTTTTAAACTCTGGGGTCCGTTGTAATGGATTGCCTCACTTCCGGGTTTCCTCCATAGTGGAATGTATATGGGGTCGAGTTCAATGTGTTTATTAATAACCTGCTTCATGGAGTGCCATGCTTCCAGGAATTCTCGTGCTAGTCTCTGCCTAGCCTGTCCCAGGATCTTGGTGTTGTCCCAGTCAAAGTCATAGTTCTCCTTGTCCATGTGGATTGAGATGAGTGAGTATTGGTCGTGTCTTTTTGTAGCCATTTGGTGTTCATGAACTCTTGTTGTTAGTTTCCTTCCTGTTTGTCCGATGTAGTGTTTCTCGCAGTCTCTGCAGGGGATCTTGTAGATGACATTGGTCCTGTCCATGGTGGGGAGTGGGTCTTTAGTTCGGGTGAGCACTTGTCGTAGGGTTGATCAACCTACGTTGATCTATCAACCTATCAACCCTACATTCCACTACGGAGGAAACCCGGAAGTGAGGCAATCCATCACAACGGACACCAGAGTTTAAAAGCCAGGCGGGAAAACACACCGACGCTTCATCAGAGGCTGCGCTGAGGATGTTACCAAGCACGGTAATGAAACATCTGCGGAACAACAAACCAGCTCGGCCAGCCAACCAACCTCAACAGAATCCCAAGAATTTCTACATATATACATTAAAAACAAGAGCATAACTAGGGAGAGGTTAGGACGCCACTCAGACATAAAGGAGGGAAGTTGTGCTTGGAGGCAGAGGATGTGGCATGACCCCAAATGAGTGCTTTGCATCGGTATTCACCCAGGAGAACATTGAACACAGAACAGTACAACACAGAAACAGGCCCTTTGGCCTATGAGTTGAGCTGATCATGATACCAAAATAAACTAATCCCGTCTGCATGCCCTTGATCCATATCCCTCCATTTCTTGCATATTCGTGTGCTTATTTAAAAGTCCCTTAAACGCCACTATTGTATCTGCATCCACTACTATCCATGCTGGTGCGTTCAGACTTCTACCACTCTCTTCTGTAAAATCTTGCCACTTATATCTATTTTGAACTTACCCCTCTCACCTTAAAAGTATTCCCCCTGGGCAACTCTGGGAAAAAAAGTTATTCTGACAGTCAATCCCATCTATGCGCATAATTATTCTATAGAATTCTATCAAGTCTTCCCTCAGCCTCTGCATCTCCAGAGAAAATAACTGGAGTTTTTCTAGCCTGTCCGCATAGCTCATACCCTCTAATCCAGGCAACATCCTTGTAAACCTCTTCTGCATCCTCTTCAAAGCCCTCAAATCCTTCCAGTATTCTGGCAACCAGAATTTAATGCAGTTCTTTAAGTGTGGCCTAGTCAAAGTTATAAATAGATGTAATATGACATCTTGACTCTTGTACTCAATTTCCCAACCAATAAAGGCAAGCATGCCATGTGCCTTCCTTACCGCCATTGCAACTTGCGTGGCCACTTTCAAGGAGCTATGAGCTTGAACCACAAGTTCCCTCTGTACATCAATCCTGTTCAGGATCCTACTATTAACTGTTTACTTTTCCTTGACATTTAAAATGATCAGCATTCTGCTCAAGCAGTACTTGATGCAATACTTCAAGTTCCTCCATAGATCTTTGACTTAGCTTTCAAGTTCCTGAGTCTTCATTTTCTTACTGTCAAACCTGCCTCTGTGCCTTCTAAGTATTCCTATTCATTGTTTCAAATTGACTTTGATAACCTGGGAAGTAAATTGTCTTCTTTTGCTTGTCTATCTGTAGGGTTTCAATCTTTCCCTTTAATTTTGTGTTTTCAGATTCAAAACTGCCATCTGCTAACTGGAAACCTCTTCAGCTTCAAATTTGTGTTTTAGCTCTGCATTCTCTGATCATAATGTTGCATTTTCTGACTTCAGTCACTGATCTCAACATTTATCTGTTTTAATGCATGCTTCATTTGCTACAATGCACTCTTTCGCAAGGATGTTCTAACTGACTCTCCAAAATAATTCAGTGCACCTGGACTCATGATATCACAAGGTTAACAATCATTTCAACCAAAAGAATTGTAGATGCTGCAATTCAGAAATAAACACAGAAATAGCTGGAAAAGCTCAGCAAATCTGGCAGCCTCTGTGGAGAGAAATCAAATTGAATGTTTTGGGTCAAGTGACCCTTCTTCACAACTGTTGCTAGCTGGGAAAATGTTGGTTTATATGCAGAAAATAGGGTGAGGGAGGTGATAAGGAGTAAGTTGCTGGTGGGGAAAAAGGCCAAAGAGAAACAAGAGCAGTCGGTCAAATAAAGGAGTGGATAACCATCTGGCTAGGAGGGAGAAGAGTGGCTGGTTGTGTGTAATAACACACTATGTGAGAACAAGGCCTGGCTGGGGTAAAGACATTGAAGAGCTCAAGCCATAAAGTTACTGAACGCGATACGGAGTCCAGAAGGTTGCAGAGTGCCCAAATAGAAAATGAGGTGATGTTCTTCCAGCCTGCGCTGTGCTTTGTTCAAGCACTGCAGCAAGCCTGAGGCAAAGATGTTGGCCGGGGAACAGAATTTATGTGTTGTGGCAGGCAACTGAGAGCTCGGGGTCTTTTCTGCCAACAGAATGTAGGTGTTCTGCAAAGCACTCAGTCAGTCTACCCAAATGTTGCATCTTTTCTAATGATATGAGCTTTGACAAAGGAGCTTCTGAAATGTCCACCTTTTTCCTTAACAGATGATTCCCTAGCACGATTGTTGGCAGGGCCCTCGCTCGGGTCTGACACATTTCCTGAATTTCAGCCCTCAACCTCTCTCCTCCCTCTTGCAACAATGATAGGATCCCACTTTTCCTTACCTACCATCCCACCAGCATCCACATCCAGAGGACCATTAGACGACATTTCCACCACCTAGAACCAGATGCCACCACCGCACAAATTCCTCTCCCCTCTCTTGTCAGACTTCTCTCCCAACAACCCCCAACACTACACCACCCCCCCACACACTCCACCTCCCACCTCCCCCTCCCCCGCAACAGGCTCACAGCGCTTTCTTCTGCAACAGCAGACGGTGTAACACTTGTCCGTTCACTTCCTCCCTCCTCAGTATCCAAGAGCCTAAATACACCTTCCACATGAAGCAGCATTTTACCTGCACTTCACTCAACCTAGTCTATTCCACTCACTGCTCACAATGTCGTTTCCTTTGCATTGGGGAAACGAAACACAGACTGTGTGACCACTTCGCAGAACACCTATGTTCTGTCCGCAAAAGAGACCCTGAGCTTCCAGTTGCCTGCCACTTCAATACACCTGTCCCCTGACCAAGATCTCTGCCTCAGGCTTGCTCGAGTGAAGCTCAGCAGAAGCTGGAAGAAAGCATCTCATTTTCCATTTG
>NC_063380.1:959573-982555 GCF_021869965.1 Rhincodon typus | reverse complement strand
GTCAGCCTCTCTGCTCCTATGATGCTGCTTGGCCTGCTGTGTTCATCCAGCCCTGCACCTTGTTGTCTCGCACTCAGAAAGCACTTGCCCTGGATGTCATTTAAAAAGTGTTCCCGTTTTCTGGGCTTAATATAAGGGGAAACACTGGTAATATGGGAAGATTTTGGAAGTCAGTGAGTGAAAGGAACCCGTTACAAAAATTCTTGGCTTTGTTTCCATCAATTTCCGTTATCCGCCGGAATCAGTAAAAGACCGAAGCGTAACTACAGAGAGAGGGAGTCAGAGTTTCTGGGCCTGAGGATAGGGTGCTTTGTCCTTGTCACTAGAGCAATGCATAGCCGCCCTCAAGCACCCCTGTCAAATGGAAACACTGGGACAGTTCTGAGGTAGTTTTATACCTTTCTTGTCCCTTCTGTGCTTAACATCAGTTGCTGCGCAGGTAAATTATAACATTATGCAAGTCGAGGGATCTTTGCTGTGCTTTTGGTGTTAAGTATAATTTTTCATTAATCTCTCTCTCGCCTTGTATGTCTCTCGCTCTCTCACTTCAATTTAATAATATCCTTCCTACAGCAGGGCGACCCAGAACTGTACACAATACTCCAAAAGTAGTCTCACCAATGTCAAAGACAGAGAAAGAGAGACAGAGTCAGAAAGAGAGAGACAACTACGTAGATATATGAAAACAGGGAAGACAGATATACACAAAAATACAGAGAGAAGGAAGGATGCAGTAATTGACACACAGTGAGAGGGATGATGCACACACAGGGGCAAGCAAAGGCAAAGACAGAGAGAGGTGCATGCATACAAACACCGACAGACAAAGATACACATACACAGACAGGGAAGACAGATATACTAACAGAGGAGGGAAATAATGCAGAGATAGTCATGTCTACAGAGAGAGAGAGAGAAACAAAGATACAAACACGGGGACAGGTTGGCGTAGACAGAGAGAAATGGACACACACGCAAACATACACACAAAAGCAGACAGAGACAGATATACACGCACACTTTATTTCTCCTCCTCTTGTTTTCCACACCCCTATTAATAAAGCGGAGGGTGCGCGTGCCTTAAATACCCTTCCTCTTGTACTCTACGCCATTATTGATAAAGCCAATGGTGCCTCATGCTTTATTATCCTTCCTCTTGTAGTTTATGTCCCTATTAGTGAGCTGAGGATGCCGAGAGCTTTATTTCCCTTCCTCTTGTACTCCATGTCCCGATTAATAAAGCCGAGGGTGCTGTGTGCTTTATTTACTGCTGGCTTCCTTCCTTTGTACTGATCTCTTTCTAATTTCACATCAGTCACTTACTGTGGAAGTCTTTCACGTGGCACTGCATCAAACGCCTTCTAGAGTCTGTATGCACTGTATCCACAGTCCCATTCTCATTGACAGGCTTTTCAAAACCTGGTGCTGCTTAGCTTGGCACAAGTTCTGCCTTTAAAAATCACTGCTAAGTCTCCCTAATCATTTTTGGTCTACAGAATTCTATCCTGAATAATTGGAGATTCCCAAGCTCTGACGTTAAACTGGACAATCTGAGATTCCTGTTTATCTTAGCTGCCAGTCTTTTCTTGTAATCCCTCTTTACTTCTTGCATTTGCTTTCACCCCTCCCCACTACCTTCCTCTCCTTTCTCCACCAGTCTTTCTTTTGGCCAAAAGCACACTTTCACTTCTTGATCTTAATTTCTGTATCCATGGCCATCCAGGAGACTCGGCCTTTGTTGGTCCTCCCATTCCCATTTGAGGTACTGTGTCTCGGTTGACCTGCTTTTTGAAGGCTATTACTCAGGAATGGTTTTGCACTGCCAAATTTTAGTTACAACCAGCTCCACTGCATTAATTGTTTGCTCTCAGGAATAAGCAAAATCATTTCCCACAGTCTTTCTAAATGATCACTGTCTCTTAAAAGTACGCTGTCACCTCCTCCAACCCCAACACCCCATCACTAGGTATAAAGTGAGGGGTGGGGGGAGTGGGGGAATTAGGATACATCATTATGGTGATGTACAGAGAACTCTGCATTGCTCCTGTCCCTGGGAGTACTCCATGCTGACTCTGGGTATAAATTGTTGGGAAGGAATAGGCAACACCATCATGGTGATGGAGAGGGAGCTCTGTATTGTCCCTGAGAATGCTCAATTCTGATACTGGCTATAAAGAAGGTGGAGTAGGCTATGCTGTCATGGTCATGTAGAGGTAGCTCTATATTGTCCTTGTTCCTGAGAACGCTCAATGCTGACACTGTGTATAAAGTGGGAGAACATTGTCAGTGTGATACTGGATTAAATACATGAAGGAAGTTGACTCAGTGAACAACAAATGAAGATATATTTGCTGCATAAAAATATTTAACACTGCAATGACTCAGCTATACATGCTTAAAGGGAGCATTCCCATCATATTCCCAGGGCTGTCACAGGATTATTTCTTAGTACATGTAGTCTGTTGCTCTTGTGGGTTTGTGTGACATTGTGTGGGCATGTGAGGTTGTTGGCATGTGCCTGTATTCTGTGTATGTATGCATGCATGTGTAGGGGTGTGCAAGCATCTGAATGTGTGCATTGTTGTGCATAGGTGTGAATGTCTGTAACAATGTGCATGTGTGAATATGTTTGACTGTGTCTGTCTGACAGTGTGTATGCACCTGACTGTCCACGTAGGGGTGGGTGGGACTGCCTCATGGAGTGAATGTGTTTGAGTACACCTGTGTGAGTGTGTGAGAGAGAGACTGTTTGTAGGAGTACGTGTACGTGTGTGTGTGTGCGTGTGTGAGTGTGAGAAAGAGAGAGAGAGCAGCTGTATGGGTGTGTGAAAGATCACCTGTACAGGGAGGTGTGTGTGTGTGTGACCACATGTGTGGGTGTGAGAGATACCTGTATGGGGAACATGCATAAGACTGCTTGTATTTATTGGGGTGTGCGCACCTGTCTGCATGGGTGTCCCCATCGGTGTGAGAGATGCACATATGGGTGTTTGAGAGACCACCTGCACATATGTATGAGGCACACCTATGTATGGGTGTGAGACATCAGTATGTATGTGTAAGAGACCACTTGTATGGGTGTGTGGGATGCCTATGTGTGTGTATCGATATGTGTGTGAAAGCCCACGTGTATGGTTGTGAGAGACACCTGTATGTATGGAGTGTGTGAGAGAGACCGCTTGCATGGGTGTGTGACATGCCTGTATGGATGGGAGTGTGCGTGTGTGATCACCTGTATTGGTGTAAGAGATTCCAATATGTATGGGAAGTGTGTGAGACACCACCTGTATGGGTGTGTGTTAGACATCAGTATGTGCTTGTGTGACCACCTGTCTGGATGTGTGAGACATGTGTATATATGGGGAGTGAGTGAGAGACCATCTGTATGGGTCTGAGAGATATCTGTATGTATGAAGAGTGTGTGTGACCGCCTGCATGGTTATGTGAGATACCTATATGTATGGCAGTGTGTATGAGAGCCTGCGTGGGGAATGTGTGTGAGACTGCCTGTATACATGGGATTGTGTGAGATGGCTGTGTGTGTGTGTGTGTGTGTGTGTGTGTGTGTGTGTGTGTATGAAATGCCTGTAAGTATGGGGAGTGAGTGAGTTGCCTGCATGTGTGTGACTATCTGTATGGGTGTGAGACACCGACTGTATGCATGGGAGCGAGAGAGACCACCTGTACGTAAGGGTACGTGCGCGAGAAATGCCTGCATGTATGGGGAGTGTGCGTCAGGCCGCCTGTATGGGTGTGAGTATGAGATGCCTGCATGTAGGGGGGATGTGAGAGACTGCCTGGATATATGTGGAGTGTGTATGCATGGGGAGTCACCACATGTATGGGTGTGAGACAGGCCTATAGGCATGGGAGTGTGTGACTGCCTGTGAGACATCTGTATGTATGTAGTGTGTTGGGGAGACCGCCTGCATGGATGTGAGCCATGTCTATATCTGTGTGAGAAACTGCCTGTATGGGTGTATGAGATGCCTATATGGGGTATGTATGTGAGAGACTGCCTGTAATGAATCAGCGGTGTGTTTGTGGGAGATGCCTGTAGCTATGGGAGTGTGAGAGAGACTGCTTGTATATTCAGCAGTGGGATAGCAGTAACACGTCCCTTCTCAGCCCCGCACCCCCCAACCTCCCACCCATATGCCCAAACACAACATCCCAGCATCACCTGCAACCGGCCAGCGGTGGCTAACTATTCGGACAGGGGGGCCGTCAAATCACCTCTCTCTCTCTCTCTCTCTCTCTACTGCTGGGACAGACAAACACACACACACCCCTTTCCCACGTCAGTCGAACTCACTGGTGAATTCCTGACGCCATCCCATCTGCTCCTGAAAGCACGGACATCACACACCCCCATGCCCCCAACCCCCCCCCCACAACTACCCCCCCCCCAAACACACACACGCCACACACACGCACCCTCCAATCCAGACTCAGAGCTCGTCCCTGAGAGCAGGACTCTCTGCCCCTGCCGTGGGCCGGGGTCTCTTGTACTGCCGCTGCCTCCCGTCCCGGGCTTGTCGCGTCTGCGTGTGGGCTCTCTCCCGCTGCTCAGGGGACTCCCGGTCATGGAGTGCAGGGCCCGGTGCCTGTTCAGGCTCACCAAGGGTGGAGGATGCCGGGTACAGCAACTCCAGTAAACTGTCCACACTGGGATTCACCTGAGAGAGACAGACGGAGGGAGTGTTACAGTGAAAGAAAGCGAGAGTGAGCGGGGGAGAGAGGGGTAGGAGGGAGAGCGAGGGGGTAGAGAGAGAGAGAGAACACGCGAGAGAGAGGGAAATAGAGACAGACGGCAGGAGAGAGAGAGGTGGGGGAGAGGGGGAGAGAGAGAGAGGTGGAGCAGAGGGGGAGAGAGAGAGAGAGGGGCGACAGAGGGAGAGAGGGAGGAAGGAGGGAAAATGTGTCAGAGAGAAAGAGAATGAGTGAGAGAGAGGAGAGAGAGAAAGAGAAAGGGATACAGAGAGAACGAAAATGAGAAAGAGTATGTGTTACAGTGAGAGAGAGAGAGAGGTGGAAGAGAGAAAAAGAGTGTTACAGAGGGTGTCAGAGAGAGGGGATGGGGAAGAGAAGCAGGCTGGAGACAGGGACAGACGGAGACAGAGAGAGAGGTAGACAGAAAGAGTGTCAGAAAGAGAGACTGAGAGAGCGAGTATCAGAGAGAGGGACAGACAGAGAGAACGACACAGAGAGAGTGTGTTACAGTGAGAGAGAGAGAGGCAGGCGGTGGGGGGGAAGAGAGAAAGAGAGGGAGAGAATCAGAGAAAAGCTGAGACAGAGAGAAAGAGAATTCAAGAGACCAAGAGAGTGAGAGAGTGAGTGTCAGATTAAAAAAAAATGTGACAGACAGAGAGAACGAGACAGAAAGAGAGACAGCAAGAGAGGGACAGACAGAAAGAGAGAATGAGAAATAAAGACAGAGAGAAACAGAAAGATGGAGACAGAGGAAGAGGCAAACTTGGTATATACAGACCTCCTGTTCATGTTGGGTTTTCTCAGTGAAACTGAAGGTGAGGGCACAGCGCTGCCCTTCTGTCACCGGGCGGACAGAGTGCGCATTCTCTTGTCCAGACAGGAACACGACCAGTCGGCCACACTTTGGGGAGATCTCCTCCTGAGACAGAGGGACCAGATGTTAGAGTCTGCACCCTCCTGTCCACTCCCTCAGACACCGTTAGATACAGAGTAAAGGTCCATCTACACTGTCCCCCATCAAACACTCTCAGGACAGGAACGGTATGGGGTTAGATACAGGGTAAAGTTCTCTCTGAGCATGCGGGGTCACTTACTGAAACTCTCTTGCCTCCACGATCTGCAAAGTAAAATTCCCCTCCTTCAAATTCATCATTGAGATAGAGAAAGGCCCTGGAAAACAAGAATGAGAGACATTTAAAATCAGAGAGAGAGAGAGAGAGAAAAATAGCGAGTGGCATGAGGGAGAGAAAGAAAGAGGGTATGTGGACAGATAGAGAGAGGTGGAGAGAAAAGAGAAAGAGAGTGGGAAGAGAGAGGTAGTGAGTTAAAGAGTCATGATATGGAGGTGCCAGTGTTGGACTGGGATGGATGAGGTCAAAAATCACACGGCACCAGGTTATAGTCTGACAGGTTTATCCGAGCTTTCAGCTTTCAGAGGCTCACTCCTTCAGTTGTTAATGAGGGAGATGGCATCAGACACAGAATTTATGAGCAAAAGAACAAAGGTTGATAGAGCTGATGTGAATGCATTGAACTAAAATGACTGTTGAATTTTTAATCAGTTAGAAAGGAGATGCAGGTTTTGATTAATATGCAAATTCCAGAATTTCTTTCAAGTCAATGCCCTGAGACATCTAAAGGTTTTGTCAATACACCAGAGGTGACAGCTCAGGTCAGACAATGCATTTTAGGCGTGAGGCCATGTTTAGAATCTGTCTGTGTTTTAATCTGGAGTTAGACCGGTTTCATTTCCAAAGTAGGAATTTATAGAATGCCACATTGAGTGCCTGTCTACAAACTGTGTGCTTTTTGAATAAAATAGAATATATCTGCAATTACAAATCTGCAAATGCAAATTCACCCCATAGATTGGTACGTGTATGCACACGTGTGAGTGAGAGAGAGGATGAGAGATTGCGTATGGAGGGAAATTACTGAAACAACTACAGTCATAGATTCATAGACTATTACAGCATGGAAACAGGCCCTTCGGCCCAAACTGGTCCATGCTGCCCATGGTGCTCACTGAGCTAGCTCCAATTGCCTGCTTTTGGTCCGTATCCCCCTCAACCCTTCTTATCCATGTACCTATCCAAATTGTTTTTTTAAAATGTTGCTGTTGTACCTGCCATAGAACACAGAATAGAACAGCACAGTCCAGGCCCTTCGACTCACGATGTTGCGCCTAACTTTTACCCTAAGCCGAAGGTCTATCTAACCTCCACCCCTAGCTTATACTATCATCCATATGTCTATCTAATAGTCGCTTAAATGCCCCTAATTAGGGCGACTCCACTACCCTCTCCAGCAATGCATTCCACGCCTCTACCACTCTCTGAGTAAAGAACCTACCTCTGATGTCTCCCCTATATCTACCTCCACTCACCTTAAAACTATGCTCCTCGTAATAGCTACCTCCACCCAAGGAAAAAGTTTCTGGATGTCTACTCTATCTATACCTCTGATCAATTTGTACACCTCTACCAAGTCACCTCTCATCCTTCGTCGTTCTAAAGAGAAAAGCTCCAGCTCTCTCAACCTTTCCTTGTAAGACCTTCCCTCCATTCCAGGCAACATCCTGGTAAATCTCCTCTGCACCTTTTCCAACGCTTCCACATCTTTCCTGTAATGAGGTGACCAGAACTGGACACAATACTCCAATTGTGGCCGAACCAGGCTTTTGTATAGCTGGAGCATAACTTCACGGCTCTTGAACTCAATCCCTCTATTCATGAAAGCTAACACACCATACGCCTTCTTAACAACTCTATCCACCTGGGTGGCAGCTTTCAGGGAACTGTGAACATGCACCCCAAGATCCCTCTGCTCCTCCACACTGCCAAGAATCTTTCCATTAACTCTGTATTCTGCTTTCAAGTTTGTCCTTCCAAAATGAATCACCTCACACTTTTCAGGGTTAAACTCCATCTGCCACTTCTCAGCCCAGCTCTGCATCCTATCAATGTCCCTTTGTAACCTAGAACAGCCCTCCGCATTGTTCACAACGCGACCCACCTTCGTATCGTCCGCAAACTTGCTAATCCACCCTTCCACTCCTTCATCCAAATCATTTACAAAAATCACAAATAGAAGAGGAACCAGGACAGATCCTTGTGGTACACCACTCATAACTGAGCACCATGTTGAATATTTTCCGTCCACTACCACCCTTTGTCTTCTAAGGGTCAACCAATTCTGAATCCAATCTGCCACATATCCCCCTATCCCATGCCTCCTTACCTTTTGCATGAGCCGACCATGGGGAACCTTATCAAACGCCTTACTTAAATCCACATCCACTGCTCTACCTTCATCCACATGTTTGGTCACCTCTTCAAAGAATTCAATAAGGTTTGTGAGGCATGATGTACTCCTAACAAATCCATGCTGACTATCACGAATCAACTGTGCCTTTCCAAGTGATCATAAATCCTATCTCTCAGAGCCCTTTCCAATAATTTCCTCACCAGTGATGTAAGTCTAACTGGCCTGTAATTTCCGGGGTTATCCCTCTTCCCTTTTTTGAACAAGGCCTCTCTCCAATCTTCCGGCACTATACCCGTGGACAGTGAAGACGAAAAGATCATCGCCAAAGGCCCTGCAATCTCTTCCCTCACTTCCCATAGAATCCTTGGATAAATCCCATCAGGCCCGGGGGACTTATCTATCTTCAACTTCCTCAAAATTTCTAGCACATCTTCCTTACTAACATTGACCTCCTCTAGCCTACCAGCCTGTTTCACACTGTCCTCCTCTACAACTAGGTCCCTCTCAGTTGTGAATACCAAAGAAAAGTATTCATTAAGGACCTCTCCTATCTCTTTAGGCTTCGTGCACAAATTTCCTTTACAATCCTTAATCGGCCTTACCCTTTCTCTGGTCATTCTCTTATTCCACACGTACGTGTAAAAAGCCTTGGAGTTTTCCTTGATCCTATCTGCCAAGGTTTTCTCCCGCCCCCTTATAGCTCTCCTAAGCTCTTTCTTCAGCTCCTTCCTGGATAACTTGTATCTCTTTAGAGCCTTTTCAGTCCCTTGTTTCCTAAACCTTACATAAGCATCCTTCTTCCTCTTTAACCAGTCGTTCAACCTCTCTTGAGAACCAAGGCTCTCTCACTCGACTGCATCTTCCCTAACTGCTACGGACAAACATATTGAGCACATGCAGTAGCATTCCTTAAACAATCTCCACATTTCAATAGTCCTCTTCCCTGACGGCATCTGTTCCCAATTTATGTTACCCAGTTCTTGCCTAACAGAATTGTAATTACCCTTCTCCCAATTATAAACTTTACCCTGCTGTATGTACCTATCCTTTTCCATGACTATTGTAAAAGTAACAGAGTTATGATCGCTACCGCCAAAATGCTCTCCTACCAACAGGTCTAACACTTCGCCTGGTTCATTGCCAAGCACCAAATCCAAAGTGGCCTCTCCTCGTGTTGGTCTATCTACATACTGTGTCAGGAATCCTTCCTGAACACACTGGACAAAATCCGCTCCATCTAAACTATTACAACTAAAATGTTTCCAATCAATATTTGGAAAGCTGAAGTCATCCGTGACTACAATCCTGTGACTTCTGCACCTTTCCAGTATCTGCCTCCCAATCCGCTCTCTGCAACTATTAGGAGGTCTGTAAAAAAAAACCCAACAAAGTGACTGCTTCTTTCTTGTTCTGGACCTCAACCCAAACTGACTCTGTAGACATATCATTCTCGGACTGCCTTTCAGTAGCTGCTATACTATCCCCGACTAGCAATGCCACTCCCCCGCCTCTTTCTCCACTCTCCCTATTTCTTTTAAAGCATCTAAATCCCGGAACTTCCAACAACCATTCCTCTCCCCGAGTTACCCAAGTTTCTGTAATGGCCACAACATCGTAGTTCCAAGTTCCGACCCATGCTCTAAGTTCATCTGCCTTATTTCTGATACTTCTAGCATTGAAGTATACACACCTCAAACCATTTCTGTGTCCACAATTACGCTGCATCGACTGCATTTCTTTAAAAACAATCTCACTCCCTGTTGTGTCCGTTGGAAGGCTGAATACTTCATCCTCTGAATTATAAATCCGGTTCCCCACCCCCTGTCAACCTGCCTTAACCACTTTCTCTGGCACCCCACTTCATACACGCACCACTCTCTGCGTGAAGAAGTTGACCCTCAGCTCCGTCTCAAATCTATCCCCTCTCACCTAGATTTCAATTCCCCGTTCCTGGGAAAAAGACGATATGCATTCATCCTATCTATGCCCCTCATGATTTTATACATGTCAATAAGATCACACCTCTTTCTCCATAAAGTCCTATGCTGGCCAACCTCTCCCAAAAATTAGTCCTGGCAACATCCTCATAAATCTTCTTTGCACACTTTCCAGTTAACTATGTCTTTCCTATAACAGGGTGGCCAAACTGTACACAATACTCTGAGTGTGGCCAACAACTTATACAACTGTAACATGACATCCCAACTCCTATACTCAATGCCTCGACCAATGATGACCAGCATGCTAAATGCCTCATTCACCATCCTGCCCACCTGTGACACTGCTTCAATGCACTGTACTTCACAACACTACTCAGGACCTTACCATTTACTGTATAAGTCCTGCCTTGGTTTGACTTTCCAAAATGCAACACCTCATGCTTATCCGTATTGAATTGCATTTGCCAATTCTCAGCCCACTTCCTCATGTGTTCAAGGGCCCTCTGTAATTTTTGATCATCTTCTTCACTTTCAACGATACCTCCTAATTTTGTATCATCCGCAAACTTGCCTTGTACATTAACGTCCAGATCATTTACATAAATAACAAATAACAAAGGCCCCAGCATCAACCCCTGTGGCACTCCATTAGTCATAGGCCTCCAGTCCGAGAAATAGCATCCAACCATCCCCCTCTGCTTCCTACCTCCGAGCTAATTTGGAATCCAATTAGCTAGCTCTCCCTGGATCCCATGCAACCTAACTTTCATGACTAGCCTGCCATGCGGGACCTTGTCAAAGGCCTTACTAAAGTTCATATAGGCAACATCCACCGCCCTATCCTCATCCGTACTCTTGGAATCCTCTTCAAAAGACACAAAGATTTGTCAATCATGACTTCCTGTGCACAAATCCATGCTGCCTATCCCTAATCAGGCCTTGACAATCCAAATGTTGTTTGATCCTGTCCCTCAGCATCTTCTCCAATAACATGCCTACCACTGATATCAGGCTCACTGGTCTGTATTTCCCTGGCTTGTCTTTGCTACCTTTCTTAAACAATAGAACAATATTAGCCAACTTCCAGCCTTCTGGAACTTCACCAGTGGCTAAAGATGAAGCAAAAATCTCTGCAAGAGCCTCTGCAATTTCTTCTCTAGCCTCCCACAACATCCGAGGTTGGGCTTGATCAGGCCCAGAGGATTTATCCACCTTAATGTGCTTTAAGGCTGCAAACACCACCTCTCTAGAAATGTGTATGCAGTCCAAAACATCCCCATTTGTTTCCTTTATTTCCTTAGCATCCATGATTCTCCCCTCAGTAAACACCGAGGAGAAATATTCATTAAAAATCTCCCCCATCTTCTGTGGCTCCACACATAGACAACCATGCTGATCTTTAAGGGGACCTATTCTCTCCCTAGCCACACTTTTACTCTTAATATAGCCATAAAACCTCTTGGGATTATCTTTAACCTTATCAATCTCAGACCTTATTTTTGCCCTTCTGATTTCTCTTTTGAGTGTGCTCCTACATTTTTAATAGACATTCAGGGATTCACTTGAGCCTGATAGCTTTAACACAATGTATGCCATCTTCTTTTTCCTGACTAGAGCGTCAATATTCCTGGTCAGCCAGGGATCCCTAAACCTGCCAGCTTTTCCCTTCACCCTCACAGGGACATATTGTCCCTTGATTCTTGATACCACACTTTTAGAAACATCCATTTGCCAGTCGCTCCTTTTCCTTCAGACACATTCACCCAATCGACTACTGCTAGATCCTGCCTACTGGCTCCAAAATTGGCTCTGCTTCAGTTTAGCACCTTAACCTGTGGACCTGAGCTATCTTTTTCCACAGCTATGTTAAAACTAAGAGAGTTATGGTCACTGGACCCAAAGCGCTCTCCGACTGACACTTCAGTCACTTGCACAACCTTGCTTCCTGAGAGATAGTAAGAACTGCCAATGCTGGAGTCAGAGATAGCACAATGTGAAGCGGGAGGAGCACAGCAGGCCAGACAGCATCAGAGGAGCAGGAAAGTTGATGTTTCGGGTCAGGACCCTTCTTCAGAAATGGGGAGGGGGAAGGGAGCTCAGAAATAAATAGAGAGAGAAGGGGTGGGGCTGGGGAAGGTAGGTGTGATGGTGATAGGTGAGTGCAGGTAAGCAGTGGTGGGGATTGAACAGTGAGATGGGAGGAGCAGATAAGTGGGAGAGAAGATGGACAGGTTGTGTCAAGTCAAGGAGGCGGGGATGAGAGGGAGGGTTGGTCATGGAGTGAGGCCGGGGTGGGGAGATTTTGAAACTGGTAAAATCTACGTTTAGGCTATTGGATTGTAGCTTCCCAATGCTGAATATGAGGTGCTGCTCCTCCAGTTTGTGGGTGGCATCATTGTGGCACTGGAGGAAGCTCAGAATGGACATGTCGCCCAGAGAGTGGGAGAGATGGTTCGCGACCAAAAGGTGTTGTCGTTTGTCATGAACAGAGTGCAGGTGCTGTACAAAACAGTCTCCGAGTCTCCGTTTGGTCTCACTGACGTAGAGGAGGCCACATTGGGAGCAGCAGATACAGTAGACCAAGTTGACGGATGTGCAGGTGAACCCCTGTCTAATGTGGAAGGTTATCTTGTGATAATGATCATATTATCTTGTTTTTGAAGAAGAGGTCCAGTGTTACACCCTCCTGAATAGAGCCCTCTACATATTGATTTAGAAACCTTTCTTGGACACATTTGACAAATTCCACCCCGTCTGGGCCCTTTACACTCTGGGTGGCCCAGTCAATACAGAGGGATTTAAAATCTCCAACCAACATTATTCTATTATTCTTATAGCTATCAGCAATCTCTACACATCTGCTTCTCTAGAACCTGACTGTTTTAGGGTCTATATTACAGTCCCAACGGAGTGACCATCCCCTTCTACACAACAATGACAACAAGTTTCATCCCACCATCAGACTTAACACGGACTACTCTTTAGAATCAGTCTCATTCTTGGATACATGCATCTCCATCAAGGACGGACACCTCAGTACCTCACTCTACCACAAGCCTACAGATAACCTCACAATGCTGCACCTCTCTAGCTTCCACCCTGAACTCATTAAAAACAGCCACCCCCTACAGACAAGTCCTCTGCATACACAGGATCTGTTCAGATGAGAGGGAATGTGATGGACACCTTGAAGGTGTTGAAGGAGAAGAACAGGCAACAATGCTCAACTCATCGATCGCCGGTTCTGTTGTGCCACAGCGAAAAACCATAATGATCTCCTCAGAAGACAGCCATGGGATATGACTGATAAGGTAACCTTCATCGTCCAGTAATTCCCGGGAGCGGAAAAACTACGCCATCTTCTTTGCAACTTTCAACACATTGTCGATGATCATCCTTAAGCCAAGATCTTCCTTAAGCATTCAATTCTTGCCTTCTAACAACCGCAAAACCTTGAACAGACCATTGTTCGCAGCAAACTACCCAGGCTTCAGGGAACATCGACCATAACACTTTACAACCCTGTCATGGCCACCTCTGCAAGACATGTCAGATCTTTGACATGGTCACTACCATCACACGTGGGAACACCACGCACCACATGCAGGGCAGATACTCATGTGACTTGGCCAACATTGTCTCTCCCATATGCTGCAGGCAGGGATGCCCCTAGGCATGGTATATTGGCAAAACTATGCAGACGCTACGACAACAGATGAATGGATACCGCGCACCAATCACCAGACAGGAATGCTCCCCCCAGTGTGGGAACACTTCAGCAGTCAAGGAAATTCGGCCTTGGATCTTTGAGTAAATGTCCTGCAAGGTGGATTTTGGAATACACAACAATGCAGTGTTGCTGAGCAGAGGCTGATAGCCACATTTGGTACCCATGAGGATGGCCTCAACCGGGATCTTGCGTTCATGTTACACTAAAGATGACCCTCTCCCATCCACTCACACAGACCCTCTCTCACTCATACATACTCAAACACACACACTCCCTCAAGCGGGCGCACACACACTCCCTCAAGCGCGCGCACACACACTCATACGCACACTCTCTCTCAATCTCACACACACACACACTCATGCACACTCACATGCGCACTCTCTCCCACAAGCACATACATATACTCACATGCACACACTCTCTCAAGCGCGCGCGCGCGCGCACACACACACACACACACACACACTCAAATGCATACTCTCTCTCAAGCGCACACACTCACACTCTGTCTGTCTAGCACACGCCTGCTCTCTCTGTCAAGCGCACACACACACACGCACATAAATCTATGGGGTGAGTTTGCATTTATAGATTTGTAATTGCAGATACTTTCTATTTTATTCAAAAAGCACACAATTTGTAGAAAGTCACTCAATGTGGAATTTTATAAATTCCTAGTTCGGATTAAAACACAGACAGATTCTAAACAAGGCCTCACACCAAAAATGCATTGGCTGACCTGGGATATTACCTCTCATATACTGACAAAACCTTTAGATATCTCTGGACAGTGACTTAAAAGAAATTCTGGGATTTTCTTATCAATCAATCAAAACCTGCATCTCCTTTCTAACTGATTAAAGATTTAGCAGCCATCATAGGTTTGTTCAATACATTCACAACAGCTCTATGACCCTTTGATCTTTTACTTATATTTTGTGTGTCTGATGCCACCTCTCTCACCTCAAGAAGGAGTGAGCCTCTGAAAGCTTGTTTCTTCAAATAAACCTGTTGGACTATAACCTGGTGTTGTATGACCCTTGACCTTGAGATAAAGTGAGGGAGATATGGAGAGACAGAGGGAATGGGAGACACAAAAAGAGAGAGAGAGAAAGACAGAGAAAACGTGAGTGGTAGGTAAAGAGAGATAGAGCAAGAGTCTTGAGAGAGTGAGAGAATGAGAGGGAGTGCTGTAGAGAAAGAGAGAGAGAAAGGGGAAGAAGGGGAGAGAGACGGATTGAGAAAGAGAAATTGAGGGAGTGGAGGGGAGAGGGAGAGTGATGAAGGGAGAAAGACAGAAAGAGAGAGTGGGAGACCAACTGCTAGAGATTGAGAAAGAAAGAGGAACTGGAGCTGAGGGAGGGAGAGAGAGAGATGGGCTGTCGGGGACGGGGGGAGTGAGAGAGAGGAAGAGAGGGACTGAGGATGAGAGATAGAGACAGAAAGATAGCGACTGGAGAGAGATATAGAGAGAGAGCACCAATCAAGAGTGACACTAGTATAATTTCATCACCAGGAAACGTGGTTGCCAGGTGAACAGGACTCCGAACCCAAGGTTAACATTTGAAGCATAGGAAAGGAGCAGATGAGAAGGTACAGATAATAAGGGTTGGGATGGAAATGTTGCTAAACTCGGGGAATCAGACTCGGATTGGGAAAAAAAATGTACAATGTGTGGAATCTGTTTGGGTGGAGCTACGAGACAGCAAAGGGACATATGTCGGGTCAGTGTGCATGGTAGAAATCAGAAGATATGAGAAGATTAGAGCTTTTTGTTTATATTCATTTATGGGACGCAAGCATTGCTTGCTGGAGCTGGCATTTATTGCTCCGACCATTATTTGCGCGTTGAGAACATGGTGGTGAACTGCCTTGTTAAAGCATTGCAATCCGAAGACTCTCAATGGCGGAGGTCCAGGATTTTGACCCAGCAACATTGAAGGAAGAGCTGATATATTTCCACGTTGGTATAATGTGTTGGGTTTCGTTGGGGAACTTGCAGGGAATGGTGTTCCCGTTTATCTGCTGCCCTTGTCCTTCTAGATGGAAGTGATCATGAGTTTTGGAAGGTGCTGTCGGAGGATCTTAGGTGATTTTCTGCAGTGCATCTTGTAGACAGTACACACTGCTGTGACGGTACCTGAGCAGCGGACGGAATGGATATTTGTGAATGTAGCACCAATAGAGTGGGATCTGCTTTGTCCCTGGATGAAGTTAAGCTTCACAAGTGTTGTCGGAGCTGCCCCATCCTTAACCAGGGGGGAGTATCCCATCACATTCCTGACTTGCACCTTGTTGATGGTGGGACAGGCTTTGGGGAGTCGGGGGTGTGTGGAGTCAGGAGGTGAAGTACTCACTGCAGGATTCCCAGCCTCTGACCTGCTCTTGCAGCCACAGGATTGATTTGGCTGGATCCAGTTCAGTTTCTGGAAAATGGTAACCCTCAGGATGTTGATAGGACGGGGTTCAGTAATGGTAACACCATTGAACATGAAGGGACTGAAGATGAAATTCTCTCTCTTGGGAGATGATAACCCCCAAGATATTGATAGTGGAGGAGGATTCAGTAATAATAACATCCCCATTTCTAACGTTATGATGGAGGGAAGTTCATCGATGATGCGACTGAAAATGATTGTTCCGAGGACACTACCCTTCGAAACTCCTGCAGAGATGTCCTGAAGCTGAGATGACTAACCTCCAACAATCATGACCGTTTTCCTGTGAGCCAAGTATGACTCAGGCATGGCTATGTCAACTGGGTAAACCAACCGGGGCTCTAAAACAACAGGAGATGGCATCCTGGGGTGATAAATCAAGAATCCAAACATAAACTGTGCTAGTTTATGATGTTGATAAAGGTAGTTCAATCTGAACTGGTAAGCCAGTGAAGTAATGGATGAGGGGCTAATTGCCTATGCTATTGCACAGAAGACAATCCATCAAAAGGCGAGACTGCGTGGAGGCAATTACACTGTCTCTTGATTACGTTCAGATTACACAAACTAGCGAAAGCAACATAGGACTGTAAAAGCTTCTATGGCTGGGGTGGGGGAGAAAACTACACTACGGCCCAGTTGCAGGCAGATATGGGAGAATTTATTATGGGGTGAGAGAGAGAGTTTGGAGAAACAAAGTGATTCCTTTCTTTCTGTCTTGACTGGGGAAGACATAAGAGTTCTCCCAGAAGTAGAGAGAAAAGTCCCTATGGAGGAATGAGAAGTTGAAGGAAATTGGAAGGACATTGTATTGCAGAAACCAATGAGGCTACAAGCCAAAGGAGGGGGTGATGATGATCAGTCAATGCAGTGGTAAACATCTTCTGAAATGGGGTGGAAAAGAGAGGGAGAAAGACAGTGCGATGGGGACAGAGAGAGAGACAGCAACATGGGGAAAGTGGGGAAATGACCAAAACAGAGAGAGAGTGACGAGAGAAGGATAGAGATACAGAGGCCGCAACACAAGAGGTGAGAGCAGATTTAGGCCATACAGCCCATTGGGTCTGCTCCGCCACTGAGACTGTAGCTGATCCTCCTTGACTTCCATATTCCTGCCTTTAATCCTCAGTTAAAAATCTCCTTCAGCCTTGAACAATGACAGCCCCCATCATAAAGAACAGAAGAGAATAAACAGCACAGGAACAGGCCCTCCAGCCCTCCAAGCCTGTGCTGACCGTCATGCCCTGACTAAACTATTCGGCCCGTATACCTCTATTCCCTCCCTATTTCTGTAACCATCCAGATGCCTCTTAAATACCGCCAATGTACCAGCTTCCACCACCTCCTCTGGCATTGCATTCCAGGCTCCTATCACTCTCCGCAACATTCTGATGAACCTTCTCTGCACATTTTCCAAAGCTTCCACATTCTTCTGGTAGCATCGCGACCAAAACTGCACACAATACTCCAAATGCGGTCTAAAAAGGGTTTTATATAGCTGCGACTTGGTTTGCCAGCTCTTGTGCCCCATGCGCTAGCCAATGAAGGCAAGCAAGACATATGCCTTCTTAATCACCTTGGCTAAAATCACATGGGATTCAGGGTGGCCTGGCTAGATGGATAAATAGAAGACTTGGCAATAGAAGACAGAGGGTAATGGTGGAAGAGTGTTTTTCAAAATGGAGACCGGTAACTAGTGGTATTCCACAGGATCAGTCTTAGGTTGTCTGTTGTTTGCAGTATATGTAAATGATCTGGAGGAAAATATGGGTGGTCTGATTAGTAAGTTTGCAGGTGATATGAAGATTGTTGGAGTTGCTGATAATGCCAACGATTGTGAAAGGATACAACAGGATTTAGATAGATTGGCGACTTGGGCACAGAAATGGCAGATGGAGTTTAATCCAGACAAATGCGACGTGATGCATTTTGGAGTATCAAATTTAGGTGTGAATTATACTGTAAATGCCAGAGCCCTTGGGAACATTAACGTGGGTGTGCGGGTCCACAGTTCCCTGAAAGTGGCAACACCTCATTTTCCTCTTGGGGACCCTGCAACTCTCCAGGCTCAATATCGAGTTCAATAATTTTAGGGCTTAAACTCTCCCACACACCAGGCCTTGTTATCACATAGCCTGCCATTACACACTACCCGTTGTTAGTCACTAACAGTCCCCGTTAACAACTGTTCACCCGCCCAGCCAGATCATTATCAACTCCTTTGTCTAGCCAACTGTTCTTCTCTCTTTTCAGGCTCTAACCTATCATTTACTCCCTACCCCATCCCCCTCCCTATTTTCTGCATATAAACTGACATTTTCCTAGATACCATCGGTTCTGAGGAAGGGTCACCAGACCCGAAACGTTAACTCTGACTTTTTTGCTTCACAGATGCAGCCACACTTGCTGAGCTTTTCCAGCAACTTCTGATTTTGTTCCTAACATTGTGATTTCACCCTTCCTATTCCTGAGCTCCACCTATAATGGCTCACTGCAAGATCCTTCCAATGTTCTCCTCCCTTAGTACAGCTGTGATGTGATCCCTAATCAGCAATGCAACTCCAGCCAGCCCTTTTGTTTCCTTTACTGTCCCATCTAAAACAGCAATATCCTGGAATATTAAGCTGCCAGTCCTGTTCCTCCTTTAACCATGTGTCTGTAATGGCAATAACATCATAATTCCATGCTCTTAGATCATCCGCCTTACCTGCTATATTTCTCGCATTTGAAGTAAATGCACTCCAGACCTCCAGTCCCTCTGAGCCCCGCAACTTCCCTTGCCTGCTCTTACTCTGCGCTATGCATATCTCAGTCTCTCCTTTGTCCCCAGTCCCTGCATTTACTGGCCTGTTGTACCAGTTCCCTTGCCTCTGCCACACTAGTTTAAACCCTCCCAAAGAGCTCTAGCAAACCTCCCGCCCAGCATATTGGTGCCCCTCCAGTTCAGGTACAAATGATCCTTCGTATACAGGTCCCACCTTCCCCAGACACATCCCTTTGATCCATATATCTAAAGCCCTCCCTCCTACACCAATTCTGTAGCCATGGTACTCTCTCTCTGTTCCTAGCCTCACTAGCCCGTGGCATGGATAGTAATCCTGAGATTATTACTCAGATGGTCTGCTTTTTAGCTCCCTACCTAACTCCCCTGAATTGTCCACACAGGACCTCTTCCCACTTTTTCCCCCATGTAATTTGTGCCAATGTGAACAGACTTCTGTCTGTTTTCCCTCCAGTCTCAGGATATCCTGTACCCACTCCGAGACATCCATGACTCTGGCATCAGGGAGGCAACACACCATCCTAGAGTCTTGTTCACAGCCACAGAAATGCCTGTCTGTGCACCTGACTATCGAGTCACCTACTACGATTGCTCGCCTGGACATTGCCCCACCCTGCTCTACAGCGGAACTAGTTATGGTGCCATAGGCCTAGCTGCTGCTTGTACTGTCTCCCGAGAGGCCAATCACCTGCCACACTGTATCCAAGACGATATACCTGTTTGAGAGGGGAATATCCACAGGAGACTCCTGCACTCCCTGCCTGCCTCTCCTGGTAGTCACCCATCTATTTGTCTGGACCTGTGGTGTGACCACCTCCCTAAAGCTAGTGTCTATCACTCTCTCTGCCCCCTGTATGCACTGCAGGGTGTCCAGCTGCTTCTCCGACCGAACCACACGGTCTGTGAGGAGTTGCAGCTGGTTTACACGTCCTGAAGACGTACTATCGGGGACACCGGGCTGCTCCCCGATTTCCTACATCAGACAGGATCCCACAGATTACCCTGCAACTCCCCTGCACCCCCCACCCCACCAACCCCGCTTTGGAGAGGGAAGAAGTTTCTCCTCACCTCTGTCTGCCTCATTCAGAGACCAGAGACCTTCTGGTCCTAGACTTTCCCACATGGGGAAAACAACCTCTGCACCTCTCCCTTGTCAAGTCACCCCCCCACCTAGAATCTTCAATTAGCTCGCCTCTCATTCTTCTAAACTCCAACAAGTACGTACCCAACCTCTCCTCATAAGACAGTCCCCCCACACCCCGGGATCAGCTGAGTGAACCTGCTTCGGACTGGCTCCGACGTCAGTCAGTCTTTCATCAGGTACGGGGCCCCAAAACTTCACGCAGTATTCCGGCTCATTTTAGTAAAAATCCTCCCTACTTTTAGACTCCGTACCCGTTGGAACAAACTTGACAGTCCATTTGCCTTCTCTATCCCCTGCTGAACCCGGATGCGCGCTTGTTTCTTTGAGATTCCAGACAGGGTCTCCCAGCTCCCTGTTACCTGTAGTCACCGGTCAATGCTGGGAGCGACTCCCTCCAACACCGTAACCCTTCCGGCTCCCAGTGGCATGGGTCCCTCGACACCGCATCCTCACCGGCCGCCTGATCTCCTGCAAGAATTGGGGGTGGGCGCGTGTGATGGGGGGGTGGGGTTTAAAAACAGGGAAGTGACGCATACTGCAGTTAAACAGCACAGCCTGACTGCTGGATGGAAGGAAGCCCAGGGTTGTGGGGAAGAAGTATGGAAGAGAACTGGCTGGATCAGAGACAGAGCAGCGAAGATCCCACCTCCCCCACTACCACCTCCCCTCCACCCCCGCCCCCCAAAATAAATCAAACCAAGGCCTTCTCCTGAATACTTGAAGTGTGCCATGGAGCACAGGACTGAGCAGAGTCAGACTGCCAAGCTCTTCTCTTCCCACCCCAAAACCCGGACCCCATGCCCCCCCGCCAATGTCGGTTAGGCACTCACCTGTCACTGGACCCCGACAGGATAAGTTGGAGATGGACGGTTGAAGAGGAAGTGTGTCAAAGAGTTGCTGCGTGATACGTCGCACTCGTGCGCTGGCATCGTAATACAAGCGGGCGGCAGGGGGGTCAAGGAGGGAGTCGTGGGCGAGCTGTAAACACACACAGGGAGTGGGGGAGTGGGTGGGGGAGGTGTGAGGGGCAGGTCATCACCATATCTGGGAAAGTTCATCACGCGCAGACCACATCTCCGGTGTGGATCTCACCGTCAGAGCTTGCTGGATGCTAAGCTCCTCAAGGTTGGCGCTCCGGGGACCAGCCGAGGAATCTCTGGGGCTCTCCTCTTCCAGTGCCGCCACAGTCTGAGCAGTTTGACAGCGAGAGAGAGAGAGAGAGAGAGTGAGAGAGAGAGAGACTTTGGGAAGTTAGTGAGCTCTCTCCCAGCGCCAGCAATTCGGACATCACCTCCAATACGGGCACCTACCCTGTACCCCCCCAGCCCCACCCCACCACCGCCTAGATTTGTCCCTGACAGTTAACCCACAAACCCCTCCCGACCCACGACCTCCTCTGCCAAACGCCCCGACCCAAGTACTCACGTGGGCAACGTTCCGCAGGGTGGCACACTCCTGGCGGGCGAGGGCGCCATCAAAGACCAACCGGTCCGTGCCTCGGAGGCGGACTCCATCCATCACCAGCTTCAGGTTGGCCAGAGACAGGGCGGAGGCTGTGGAAGGTGGGGGGGGGGGGGGGGGGGTTGTTGGGAGCACTGGCATTACACAGAGAGATCCCACCACCAAAACAGCGCCCCCATCGAAAATCCCTCTGCACCAAAGGACACCCACAGATTCACTCACCTTCCCTCCGATGGGGAAGGGACTCCCTATCTTGGTCTCTGATGGGCAACCCCTCATCCAAGATCGCCCACACCCTATTCCAAGACTCTCCCACAAGGAGAAAACAACCTCTTCACATCTCCCCCATCAAGAACGCACCCCCCCACCCAAATGTCTTCAATAAAGTTGCACTTTCCCGAGATTCAGCACCGAGGGAGGGCCGCGCCGTCGGAGAGTCAGCATCGAGGGAGGGCCGCGGTCTCTGAGTACGGACCAGACCTCCCTTCATGAGGTCCCCGGGATCACAGCCAGGTGTACCTTCTCTGGGTTGCCTCCGATTCCCGTCTATCTTTTCTAGGGTACACAGCCCGCAAAGCTGTTTGTGTCATTCCAGCTGCCGTGTGGACTTTTTTAGGCAAGATTTTTCCCGACAGGAGTGGGTGCTATTCCATTCCTCCTTACTCCTCTTCACCCCTTCCCAACGCCAATCCAACCTCCCAGCTCCAAAGTGCACACTGACCTCTTAGCTTGTCCAGGGTGTCTTCCTGCCCCATCTTGGATTTCCGTTGTCTGTCCGGGCCCCTCTCTGTGGCCTTGGGCGGGTGATGGACGCTCTTGTTCTCTTTCCTGGTGGCGACAAGGGCGAGACACTTGGGATCGCACTGTGCAACGCGTCAACGCCCACCCACTGTCCCCGGAACATCATCTCGTTCGGAAGGTTGACGCTGAGGGAGTGCTGCGCCGTAGGAGAGTCGGCACTGAGGCAGTGCCGCGCTGTCAGACAATTGGCGCTGAGAGAGTGCTGTGCTGTCGGACAGGCAGTGCTGAGGGAGCAGTTACTGAGGTAATTATAACTGAAGTACCTGGTGTTGCTCTGAATTGACTGTGGGATGAGTTCATGAGGCGTCCAGGAATCCTGAGGAAACAAAAATTCAGAAAGTGTTCACAAACTGGAAACTTCCAAACTTTTAAATATCAACACATCTCCACCGTTATACAGGAACAGGAGGCCATTCAGCCCCTCAAGCCTATTCCTTAAATAGAGAGGCAAGGAGGAAAAGAAACAGGGAGATGGACAGACAGAGGGAGAGAGAGATGTTAAAAAAAGTGACGAGAGAAAGAAAGAGCGAGCGAGAGAGCGCGCGAGGGGGAGGAGACAGAGAGCGCGCGAGGGGGAGGAGACAGAGAGCGCGCGAGGGGGAGGAGACAGAGAGCGCGCGAGGGGGAGGAGACAGAGAGCGCGCGAGGGGGAGGAGACAGAGAGCGCGCGAGGGGGAGGAGACAGAGAGCGCGCGAGGGGGAG
>NC_063380.1:959154-959473 GCF_021869965.1 Rhincodon typus | reverse complement strand
GGAGAGCGAGAGCGAGCGAGGGGAGAGAGAGAGAGCGAGCGACGGGGGGAGGGGAAAGAGAGAGAGAGCGCGAGCGAGGAGGAGGAAAGAAAGAGAGATGGGTGGAGGAGGAAAGAAAGAGAGATGGGTGGAGGAGGGTTTGAGTGAGGAGTCGGGAGAGAGAGACAGACAGTCAAAGAGAAACACAGAGAAAGAGAAAGTGATCATCAATCTCTTACCGGATCGATGAAGTGATGCCCCAGAGACTCCATCGCGAGGTACAACATCTCCTTCTGCAAGAGGGACTCCTCAATGTAACTTTTAATCTCCTGGAAGACAG
>NC_063380.1:957763-958440 GCF_021869965.1 Rhincodon typus | reverse complement strand
GGGAGGGATGAATGGAGGGAGGGAGGGATGAAGGGAGGCAGACTGAGACAGCACTCACCTCTCGAGGTGGGATGTCTGTGCCCTGATTGGCTGGCAGCCTGGACTGGTAGAAGGCTCGGTTATGAAGGGCCGAGCGGTCTGTGGGCTGGAACAGCAGGAACGTTTGGATACACTCCACTGCCTTCTGATAATTGCCGACTGTTGGGGAGGACAGAGAGAATGTGACAGAGTTTGGGGCATACAGGGTGTCAGTATTTCAACACCAGCCTGGGATCTAACCAGCCCCACTCCCCACCTCCAATTAGCTCCCGCCACGTCCCGGTTTGTTGCCCAAACTCCATGCACATCTCTGAGCACACGTCAGCACCTGCAGAGAAAGATTCCAACCCCACAACCGTTACTGCCCAACATGCAACCCACCATATTCCCCACACCCCAAACACGTTGCACCATTTTACCCAGCCCACACGCATCAAACCCCATCTGCCCGTCACGCAATTCCCACTGTATCCCCCTTCACACCCATCCCACCACAACCGCCCGTCACGCAATTCGCACCATACCCCCCTTCACACACACCCCACCACAACTGCTCGTCACGCAATTCACACCATTCCCCCTTCACACACACCCCACCATATTACTCAGCCCGCGCACACGCCACCATATCCCCACCC
>NC_063380.1:952996-957717 GCF_021869965.1 Rhincodon typus | reverse complement strand
ATCGTCTCTCTCCTTCATCTGTCTCCCACCCGTTGGGATGCCTTGCTTACCCTTGTGATAGGCCTCCTGCAGGAGGTAGAAAACGGAGGGCAGGAAGTTCGTGCGGGACTCGCTATGACCTGGTTTATTGCTCAGCTCCCCCACGCACTCCTGGGCACAGGTCAGCACCTGCAGATTGTGATCTGCAGAGAAAGACAGGAGTTAGGCCACCCGCACAACACCCTCCAGCTCCCCCCCCACCCCATCCCTGCCGACTTCCCATTGCTGACTGTGTCACCTTGCTCCCCTTACCCGCTCACCTCAAAAAAACCCTCCAAACTTTCCCAGCAGCCCTCCTGCCTTCGCTGGATCTCAGTCAGAAATCAAACTGACTAGAAAATGAAGAGGTTCGATCCACCTGCTGGAATGAAGTGGGACTGGGGCTAGGACACGCTTCAGAGGGGTACAACCGGGGACAACGGAGAGAGGTTACAGGTGGGTGGCCAGGTAAATAGTGAGGAGGGATCTACAGGATGATTGGTGGCGGCTGTTCAACTCAGCAGACCATGGGCAGATGGACTTTAGCGTGAGGCAATATAAAGTAGGGAGGGCGAACAAGGTGAGGGAGCACATGCCAAACAGTTGGGACTCCTTCTGGAGGTTTACCAGGCTGATTCTGTGGTTGGCAGGACTGACGTATGAGGAGAGATTGCTAAATTAGGATTGTTTTTGCTAGAGTTCAGACAAATTAAGGAGGATCTCATAGAGACTTGTAAAATTCTTACAGGACTGGACAGGGTGGATGCAGGGAGGGCATTCCCGATGGTGGGTGTGTCCAGAACCAGGGGTCACAGTCTGAGGATTCGGGTATACGATTTTGGACAGAGATGAGACATTCCTTCACCGAAAGAGTGGCGAGCCTGTGGAATTCATTACCACATGAAGTAGTCGAAGCCAAAGCATTGAATGTATTCAAGAGGCGGCTAAATATAGATAGCGGAGATAGTAGGAACTGCAGATGCTGGAGAATCTGAGATAACAAGGTGTAGAGCTGGATGAACACAGCATCATAGGAGCAGGAAGGCTGACGTTTCGGGCCTGACCCTTCATCAGAAATGGGGGCGGAGACGGCGGAAAAACTGCTCAATGTCCAAACGTGACCTGTATTCGTTGATGTGTGGGTGGAGGTGGACAAAGGTGAGCCCTTTACTGAGGACTGACCGTTCGTCCTCAGTAAGGGGGAGGTCTGGGGGGATGGTGAAGACTCGGCAGGGCTGGGTGCTACTGTCTCCTCTGGAGCTGGTGGCTGTGGAGGCGGTGGGCGGAGCAGGGTAGGCGGCGGCAGCAGTGGTGACAGTAGGCGCGTCTTCAGTGTCTGTGGTGTTGGTCTCCGAAATGGCGGCGGTGGCATCAGCAGTGATGGCGTTCGCTGTCCCGGAAGTGGGGTACCCGGCGGTGGCGGATGTAACGCCATCTGTGGGTTCTCCGACTGTGGCCTCATGGCCAATGGCGGCGGGCACATTGTGGGGAAGGTCCTGGGTACGGCTGGGGATTTGGGAGGTGGAGGAAGCCCGTTTTGGGTGGTAGGCACCAGTAAGTTTACTGTACTTATGGTTTGTAGTGTCCGATAAAGCTGAGTAGAATTGTGAGTTCAGGCTGTGGATCCTACGGAGAATAAAAAACAGGAGAGGTCCTTTGCAGGTCTGGGAGAGGGAGGCTCTGAGCTGGGGTAGGCTTGATTGTAGTGCCCGGAGATGCCGGCGCATTGCTGCGAGTGTGTGTTTCAGGAGTCGCAGGGAGAACGCTTCTGAAGGATCTCAATGCTATGAATGTAGACATTGTCACGGTTGGGGCCAAATTGGGAAGGCCTGAATGTGGACTGTAGTCCATTGGGGATGATCTGGATCCGTAGGCAGGTACTAAGAAAGGTGATGTGGCTGTAGTACCTGGTTTGCTTCAGGACATGGTCGAGCAGTTTCAAGGCCGAAGAGATTACGAGAGAGCTGCAGTGGGAGAGAGGGCGGAGGCGGTGGAAAAACTGCTCAATGTCCGAACATGACCCGTATTCGTTGATGTGTGGGTGGAGGGGGACATTTCTGATGAAGGGTCTAGGCCTGAAACGTCAGCCTTCCTGCTGCTATGATGCTGTTTGGCCTGCTGTGTTCATCCAGCTCTACACCTTGTTATCTTAGATATAGATAGCACTTGGGGTGAATGGGATCAAAGGTTATGGGGAGAAAGCAGGGTTAGGCTATTGACTTTGACGATCAGCCATGATCGTGAAGAATGGCGGAACAGGCTCGAAGGGCTGAATGGCCTCCTCCTTGCTCCTATGTTCTGTAATTTCTATGTTTCTATGGGGAGGATCAGAGAGAGCTCGGTGTCCAAGTCTGTAGATCCTGAAAGGTGGCAGGACAGTTTAATTAAAAGAGGCACTGGGGAGAAGGCATTGGGGATGCTTGCCTTTAATCAGTCAAGGCACTGCTTACATGAGAAAGGTGTTTAGGACAGAGACGTTTATGACGTTAGCTAGACCACGACGCGAGTACGATATGTAGTTCTGTACTATAAGGAGGGATGTGATCGTAATGGAGAGGGTGTGCAGAGGACGTTACCCAGTCTGGAGAGATTTGCTAGGACGTTGCCCAGTCTGGAGAGATTCAGCTCTGAAGAGGAATGAGAGGGGCTGTAGATGCTTTCCTTAGAGCAGAGAAGTTGGGGTGGGTGGGGAAGTCTGATCAAGGTGAAGAGTGTTCTGAGGGTCTCCCGAAAGAGTGTCACTCAGCACCCCCACCAAACCTTTTAATCCATCACATCAATTCTGCTGTCAGTGCCTGGAGAGGGAGTGTCAAGAGGCATAAATATATTGAATATGGCCGGGTGGGTTGGAAGGGGTTGTGGAGTGGGGGGTGCTAGTGACACAGGAGGGGTAAGCGTGTCAGGAGGGGCATCCGAGGGAAGGAGAGCGCCATCCAAGGAAAGATCGAACATCTCCGAAGCCCCCCAACAAACAATTGTCCCAGACGACGGCTTCAGACGCAAGAATATTTCGTGAAGATGTCTATTTCCTTTGCCTGCAGTCCTCGCTCAATCTGGACTCCTCACTCACTCACTCAGTCCTCCCTCTGCACTCCCTCATACTGCCCTCCATCTGCACTTCCACAGTCCTCCCTCCTAAACACTTCCTCCCATCCTCCCTCTGTCTCCCTTCCTCTGCACTCTCACACTCCTCCCTCCTACACTATCCTTGTTCCTCCTTCTGCACTGACACAATCCTCCCATCCTCCCTCTCTGCTATACACATACTCCTCCTTCCAATACACTCCCTCCCCCCTCCTCGCTCGCTCCCTCCCTCCCAAGCCTCTGGAGCGGGTGATGCCTCTCCCAGTCGAACCAACCGCTGATAGCCTCATAGAGGTGGCTCTGATACGTGAGGTAGCTGTACTCCTCTGGATCATAAGGCCCCTCGCACTCAGCCTGGCACTCCTCGAGGGCAGAGAGGAACTCCCTGGGCACCTCCTCCAGCTGAGGGATGGCATCCTCAAACCTCTCCTCCTCGTATAATCTCAGGCCCTCGTCATAGGCCACCTGGAGTAGGCAGGAGAGGGAAGAAGGGCATGATCAGATGTATCTCTCCCTCACTCACCAGCTCTCCTCCCTCTCACTAACGCACCTCCCCTCGCCTTCATGCTCCCGCACTCACACCCATGCTCCCTCATACTCTCCCCTCTCCTCCTCCTCTGTCCCTCATTCTCCCAACCTCAGCCTCTCCTTCATACTCTTCCCCGCCTCTGCCCCGTCCTCCCTCTCCCTCACACCCTCCCCCTCTCCCTCATCCATCACCATTACTCCCTCCCCCTCTCCTTCATCACCTCTACCATCTCTCTTACTCCCTCCCCATCATCCTCACACCCTCCTCCGTCCCCTTCTCACGCTGTCCCACTCCATCATACCTCACACTCTGTCTGTCTGCTCACACTCTCCTTCTCATCCTCACTCCATCCCCCCTCAATTTCATTAACACCCTGTCTCACACTCTCTCCATCTCCCTTTCCACTCTCCTGCACCCTCCCCTATCTCCTCTTCCTCTCCCTGGATCCTGGCCCTTCTAACTTGCACTCTGTCGCCTCCTCCGCCCTTTCCAGCAGACCATTCCCATCCCTTGCACCCACCATTCTTCACCCTCCGGTCCCCACTCACTGGTACTCACTCTCCTCCCCCTCCCTCGCACTCTCCCCCCCGCCCCGCCCCCTCCCTCTTCCTCCCCCCTCATTTGCTCTCCAACATTCCCTTCCCCTCTCACTCATGCTCTGCCCCTCTCCCACACCCTTTGCCTTCTCACATCCTCTCGGTCTTCCCCACACCCCCTCCACCTACCTCCACACAGGCCCTTCCCTACACTCCCTCCGTTCCCGTCCCCCTCACTTCATTCCCTCCTCACCCAGTGAGGCTGTGCCTCGAGATCTTGGAAATGCTCCGGTTTTACACCCTCCATCTTGCGGTACGTCGCGATGTTCTCCCTCATCTCCTTGTGATCTGGATTCGCTTCAAAAAATGTCTGAGCAGCTGCAGCAGCCTTCGGCAACTCCCCGAGCTGGAGACAGGGAGTGAGGTAGGGAGCGAGAGGGATGAAGAGGGAGAGGGTGGGTGAGGCAGAAGGAGAGCAAGAAATGGAGGGAGTGAGGCAGAAGGAGAAGGGTGGGGAGGGGAGGAGGATGGAAGGGGAAGAAGGGGGGGAGGGA
>NC_063380.1:949474-952896 GCF_021869965.1 Rhincodon typus | reverse complement strand
GTTGTTAAGAAGGCATACGGTGTGTTAGGTTTTATTGGTAGAGGGATTGAGTTTCCGAGCCAGGAGGTCATGTTGCAGCTGTACAAAACTCTGGTGCGGCCGCACTTGGAGTATTGCATACAGTTCTGGTCACCGCATTATAGGAAGGATGTGGAAGCATTGGAAAGGGTGCAGAGGAGATTTACCAGGATGTTGCCTGGTATGGAGGGAAGGTCTTATGAGGAAAGACTGAGGGACTTGAGGCTGTTTTCGTTGGAGAGAAGAAGGTTAAGAGGTGACTTAATAGAGACATACAAGATGATCAGAGGATTAGATAGGGTGGCCAGTGGGAGCCTTTTTCCTCGGATGGTGATGGCTAGCACGAGGGGACATAGCTTTAAATTGAGGGGTGATAGATATAGGACAGATGTCAGAGGTAGATTCTTTACTCAGAGAGTAGTAAGGGCGTGGAATGCCCTGCCTGCAAAAGTAGTCGACTCGCCAACTTTAAGGGCAGGTCAATGGTCATTGGATAAACATATGGATGATAATGGAATAGTGTAGGTTAGATGGGCTTCAGATTGGTTTCACAGGTCGGCGCAACATCGAGGGCCCAAGGGCTTGTACTGCGCTGTAATGTTCTATGTTCTATTCCCAATCCCTCGCTTTGCGTTAGGAGCGGCGCAGGGTGTGAAACAGGGACCCTGCCCATGTCCCCAATCCTCCCTTCACCCCAAACCCCCCTCTTACCTTGTAGTAGGAGAGCTGCAGATAGTTGTAGGCTGCTCGGCTACGGAAGGCGTCGCGGACCTGCCCGCTGACCCGCGGCCGGGTGCTCGGGAAGCGCAGGCAGCTGTCCAGGCAGGTGGCTGTGCCCAGGACCCGGGCAAAGAAACCTTCTCCCACCTCGGATCCCCGCTCCCGACACAGGCGGCGGCAGTGGGCTAGCAGGCGGCGCAGGGCCGAGCGACTGAGCAGCGAGCGCTGCAGCAGCCCGGCCGCCTGTTCCCAATCCCCCTGGTGGTAATGCTGGAGGCCGCTGGAGAACAGGAGGTTGTAGGGCTCCCTCAGGGAGGGCTCCGGGAGCGCGGTGCGATGGTCCCCGCTGCCGAACAGCAGCACCAACAGCAGCAGCACGGGAAGGAGGGACATTGCTGTATCCTCAGCCCCCACCCGGGAAAAGGGTTGCAGACAGCGGACACGTCGCCGTGGCAGAGGGGGATAAAAACCTAGTAGGAACAGGAGAGGAAGGGGATGGACTGAGAGAGGAAATGAGAGGGAGAAAGAGTGTGTGTGTGTGTGAGAGAGAGAGAGAGAGAGAGAGAGACTGGATTGGAAGTGCAGTCTGATTGTGAATGGGTTGGGTTTGAACAGAGCATTTTTAACTTTTTTTAAAATCTCACAACGCTCCCTGCTGAGCGGGTGAAGAGGCACGGATAGATAAAGACAGGGCGAGAGGAAGAGAGACACAGGGAAAGACAGAGCGCGAGGGAGAGAGACAAAGAGATGCACGAAGAGACAGGGCGTGAGAGAGCGGCGGCACACACGGAGAGACGGAGACAAGGCGAGAGAGAAAATCAGAAGCGCACACACAGAGAGAGGCAGAGACAAGGAGAGAGAGAGAGGCAGAGAGGGGTGCACACACACAGACGAAGAGACCGGGTGAGAGAGACAGAGAAGCACACAGAGAGATAGGCAGAGACAGGGCTTCAGAGAGAGGGAGAGACAGAGAGAATGGGGGCGGAGGTGAGAAAGTGGGAGAGAGAGACGAAGAGAGAAAGAGACACAGGAGGGAGGGACAGTCGTAGAGTTGTACAGCAGGGAAACCGACCCTTCAGTCCAACTCGTCCATGTCGACCAGATATCCTAAATCAATCTAGTTCCATTTGCCAGCATGTAGCCCATATCCCTCCAGACCCTTCCTATTCATGTACCCATCCAGATGACTTTTAAATATTGTGATTATAATTGCCTCTATCACTTCCTCTGGCAGCTCATTCCATACACAAACTACACTAGGTGTGAAAATATTGCCCCTTAGGTTTAAGGTGAGAGGGTAAAGATATAAAATGGGACCTATGTACTTTGGACACCCCTATCCTGGGAAAAAGACCTTGGCTATTCACCCAAGCCTTGCCCCTCATGATTTCATAAACTTCTATAAGGTCACCCCTCAGTCTCCGTTGCTCCAGTGAAAATAGCCCCAGCCTATTCAGCCTCCCCTAATAGCTGAAACCCTCCAACCCTGGCAACATCCTTGCAAATCTTTTCTGAACCCTTTCAAGTTTAACAACAGCTTTTCTATAACGGGAGACCAGAATTTAACTCAAAATTCCAAAAGTGGCCTAACAGATGAATGTTGGATGAGTCCTCTAGTATGTCCTCTCTGAGTGCAGATGTAATATTCTCCTTGATTAGCAATGCCATTCCTCCACCTCTCTTGCCTTCCTTTCTATCTCATCTAAAACAACGAAGCCCTGGAAAGTTGGGCAGCCAGTCCCGTCCATCTCTCAGCCAAGTCTCTGTAATGGCCACATCTTAGTCCCATGTACTGATACAGGCTCCAAGCTTATCTGCCTTATCCATAATACTGCTTGCTTTGAAATAAACACTCTTCAGTTTAAATCCTCCGAGGTAGCACTAGCGAACCTCCATGACAGGAGACTGGTTCCTCTCCAGTTTAGGTGCAACCCCCATCCCTCTTGTACAGGGCACCCCCACCCCAGAAATCCAAGAACCTGAAACCCCACCCCCTGCACCAGCTCCTTAGCCACACATTCATCTGTCCTATCGTTCCACTCCTTGCCTCACTAGCATGTGGCACTGGTAGCAACCCAGAAATTACTACCCTCGAGGTCCTGCTTTTCAACCTCTTTCCTAACCCCCTGTACCCACTCCGCAAGACCTCATCCCTCTTTCTACCTATGTCATTGGTACAAATGTGCACAACAACCTCTGGCCACTCATCCTACCCCTTGAGAATGTCATGTAACTGCTCAGAGACATCTTGACCCTGGCACCAGGGAGGCAACACACCATCCTGGAGTCTCAAACTCGGCCACAGAAACGCCTGTCTGTGCCCCTAACTAGCAAGTCTCCCACCACTATCGCCCGCTTGGACTTTGCCTGACCCCGCTGGCATTCTTTTTACATTTGCAATTATGCTCGGTAAACAGCAGCCAATGTCCATACATCCTGTGAGAGGCCTCATAATGATGAGTGTTATGAACACAAAGACACTCTCCCAGCTCTTTTCCTCTCCTCTATTTGCACATGCTCGCTAATTTTATCAATGCTTCTGATATCAACCACCCATTGTCTTCATTCTGGAAGCATTCTCTAACAAAAACAAAACAAAGACAGCCAACTCATTTGAGATAACAAGGTGTAGAGCTGGATGAACACAGCAGGCCAAGCAGCATCACAGGAGCAGGAAGGCTGAC
>NC_063380.1:944445-948974 GCF_021869965.1 Rhincodon typus | reverse complement strand
TGGAGATCTGTTTAAATAGGTTGAAGTGTTGCTTAAGTTTGATGAGAACGTCGCAAAAGCCTTTTTCATTTCATTTGACAAAGTGGCTAGACAAATGAAATGGCTGGTGACTATATGGTATTGTCGATCCAAATGAAGTTGGTAGGTAGAGCTAGTGAGGTATTTGCATCACTATCAGAAGAGGTATCTGGGAGTATGAGGAGGTGAAGAAAGCCCTCTTAAGTGCATATGAGCTAGTACCAGAAGCCTAGAGAAAACATTTCAGGAATCTAAGGAGGGACCCCGGTTGAACATTCATTGAGTTTGTAAGGATCAAACAAAGTAATTTTCATAGGTGCATTGAAAATAGATCAAACATATGACACCCTGAAACAATTATTTTGGAGAAGTTCAAAAATTCACTTCTTGGTGAGAACTCAGGTGGAAGAACAGAGAGTTAAAACTGCAAGATTAGCAGAAGAGATGATTAAGAGTTGGTTCATAAATCAAAGTTTGGCTTCCGACATCAATTTCAAAATGTGAGGAATAGAAATTGGGAAAAGAGAAATCCTCAGGTGGTAATGAAGAAGGAGATCTCATTGAAGATGGATAAAAAGGAAACCCATGAGGGTGAAAGAGAGGTTAAAATTCCTCAGGTGTTTTCACTGTAACAAAGTAGGCCAAATGAAGTCGCAGTGTTGGTGATTTAGAAAAAACACTGGGAAGACAGTTGTAGGAAAACAGGATAAGCCACTGAGTTCTGTTGATGTGGTAAAGGAAAGTACAGTGGAAGCTAAAAAGCTGCACCAGAATATACAACCTGGTTAGGGGTTGGCTGAGAAGAAAGTGCCAGATCTTCTTAAACTGGATAAGGTTCATTCATATATGCCAGGAGAAGCAGGGGACGAAATTAAAATTTTAAGAGATACAAGAGCAAGTCAATCTTTGATGTTGAGAGATGAGGACATATGTAATTCAGAAGGACTGTTGCTCGAAAAGATGGTAATATGTGGAATTCATTGTGAAAAGAACTGTGTTCCATTATATAAAGTGAGGTTGGAGAGTCTGGTGAAAAGAAGGGAAGTGGTGGTAGGAGTAGCAGAGAAATTCTCAGTTCCAGGAATACACTTTATTCTTGGTAATGCTGTAGCTGAATCACAGGTGGGAGCGCTGCCTACTGTGGTTGAAAAGCCAGAAGAAAATCAGGCAACTGAGGTGTTACAGGAAGTATACCCTGGGATTTTTCCGGACTGTGTGATAACAAGGTCACAAAGGGCACAGGTTGAAACAGGAGGACAAATCAAGGAACAAAGATAAGGAAGTAGAAGTTGAATTATCAGAAACTATGTTTGATCAAATGGTTGAGAAAAAAACAAGAACAGCTAGAGGACAAAGTGGATATTTTTAATTCAGAGAAATTAGCTGAATTACAACAGAAATATGAAAAATTAAAGCAGTTGTATGGAAAAGCATACACAGAATAAGAATCTGAGTGTATTCCAGAATGTTACTGTCTCAAAAATGAAGTCTTGATGAGGAAATGGTGACCATCACATATTCAGGCAGAAGAATGGGCGGAAGTTCATCCAGTTGTATTACCAGTGGGTTATAGAAAGGAGGTGTTGTGGGTAGAGCATGAATGACCAATAGGTGGTCATTTTGGAGTAAGGACAACTCAAGCCAAAATACAAAAGACATTTTTATTGGCCTGGACTGCATAAGGATGTGGTTGAATTTTGCCCGACATGTCATATGTGTAAGGTAATTGGAAAATCTCAGGCAGTGATAAAACCAGCACTCCTAATACCCATTCCTGCATTTACAGAACCTTTTAAAAGAGTCTTAATTGATTGTGTAGGAGCCCTATCTAAAACAAAAAGTGGGAATCCGTATTTGTTGACCATAATGGATATGTCTACTTGATTTCCAGAGGATATCCCATTACACAGTATCATGACTAAAAGAATTGCAGAAGAGTTACTCAAATTTTTACTAGCTACAGACCACCCACAGAAATACAATCAGATCAAGGATCAAATTTTACATCAAAATTATTCAAAGAAGTTATGGATGGCTTAGGAATAAAACAATTCAAATCCACTGCATACCATCAAGAATCACAGCGTTAGAATGGTGGCTTCAAACTTTAAAGACTATGTTGAGGGCTTATAGTCAATACTATCCAAAAGTTGGGATAACGGAATTCCATTTGTACTTTTTGCAATTACGGATGCACCTAATGATTCAACTAAATTCTGTCCATTTGAGTTAGTTTTTGGGCATGCAGCGAGAGGACCATTGAAATTAATTAGGCAGAAATTGATGAGTCAGAATTCGAAGACCACATATTTGGATTATGTGTCAGATTTAAGGGAATGATTAAAAGAGCAGGTGAGTTGGCTGGACAGCATTTGAAAGTAGCACAGCATGTGATGAAACAGGAAGCAGACAAGAAATCAAAAATTTGTAGTTTTGCTTGTGGAGATAAAGTGTTAGTGTTACTACCAGTGGTGGGTGAACCTTTAAATGCAAGTTTTAGTGGGCCTTATCAAAACAAAAGGAAATCAAATGAGAAGAATAATTTGATAAGAATGACAGATAGGAAGAAATCTCCTATGTGAGTGTGTCATGTGAATATGCTCAAAAGGTATTTTGACAGGGAAGGAAAGCAAAAGGAGAATGTGTTTGCTGGTTACAACACCTTAGTGAAGAACCAAGTTCAGATGATTCTGCATTGGACATTCTACAAATTAAATTGGACCATGAGGAAGTTCTCAAAAATTGGGATGAACTATTGAGTTACCTTCCAAAGGAAAATTGAAATGACCTGAAAGAGTTACTACAATCACATGGGGAGAAATATGGGAATAAACTGGGAAACACTAATCTAATTATGCATGATGCAAATATAGGAGATGCTATTGCAGTTAAGTAACATTCTTATCCACTGACCCCTCTAAAGTTGGCATAGGTTCAAAAGGATGTTGAAATCATGCTCAAAGGTAATATAATTGAAGTGAGCTGCAGCGAATGGAGGTCACCCATAAAAACGGTCCCAAAACTAGATGGTACCCAGCAATTACATGTGGACTATCGCAAAGTCAGTGCAGTGACAAAATCTGTTTCATATCCTATTTCACATCTGGGAGACTGTATTGAGAAGGTGGGACAAGCAACTTATATTTAAAAGTTGGACTTACTCAGTGGTTACTGGCAGGTACCTTTTTCTGAAAGAGTGAAGGATATTTCAGCTTTCGTGACACCAAATGGATTGTACCAGTTTAAAGTCATGTCATTTGGTATGAAAAATGCACCAGCCACATTTGAAAGACTGACCATTAAAGTAATTTCGGGATTACCCAATTGTGTGGTGTACATCGATAATCTGGTGATTGTTAGTCACACACTGAAGGAATATTTGGAGCATCTGTCGGAATTGTTTGCTCGACTTCAGGAGGCGGGCTTGATGATAAACCTGGATAAGAGTGAGTTTGAAAAAGCCCAAGTCATGTTCCTGGGCCATGTCATTGCACATGGAAAGATGACCCCACGGGATGTGAAAACAAAGGTTATTGGGGAGTTTCCCATACCATTGATGAAGAGGGCAGTACTACGTTTCCTGCGGATGAGTGGTTTTTAATCAGAAGTTCATACTGAATTTTAGCAGTGTGGCTGCTTCACTGACTGACTTGTTGAAGTGGTGCAGAAAATTTCGGTGGACAGAGGAATGTCAGAAGGTATTTGACAGCCTGACAGCTGCGTTAACCACTGCTGCAGTGTAAGCCACACCTAATTACGCAAAGCCATTCAAGGTGGCTTTCAATGCGAATGATGTGGGTGTCGGTGCTGTACTCTTACAAGAAGATAATGAGAAGATACAAAGACGTGTTGGGTATTTTTCCAGAAAAGTGATTAATCATCAACAGTTTGAGAAGGAGATGTTGAGCTTCTTGTTGGCATTGCAACATTTCAATATTTATATTGCCAATAATGTGTCTCAGACAAATGTATATTTTCATCATAACCCCTTAATGTTTTTGGAAAAATTTATCAATAAAAATACCAGACTGTTTAGATGGAGCTTATTGTTGGAGCCATTCAATTTGAAAATTATACAAGTGGCAGGATAAGAGAACGTAATTGCCGAGGCGTTGTCGTGACTTTGATGAAAGAAGACGGAGGTGTTGGATGGCAAGGAAAAAGTGGACTGAAATGGACTGTAGTAGTGAATGTTTGCAAGCTTACAGTCAATGTAATGTATATGGATTGTAATGTACTAATAGCATAAGGCTAAAGGTTTTTAAAAATGAAGCCATCTTTGTATATTGATGGTTCTTTTTTTAAGGGGGAAGGTGTAATGATATTATGGCTTTAAGAGGTATACTTTGTTGTTTTTTATGAAGAAAGGTTAAGACAAAGGTAGAGAGTGGTCTGCTCAAATCCAATAAAGTAAACAGCTTGTGGAGACCCTGAGGATTCTTTTTAAGTTGGAACAATAGAAGTAGCCTGAATGGGTGGGGTCAAGCTCCGACAGAACCAGGATTTTGTTA
>NC_063380.1:934912-944345 GCF_021869965.1 Rhincodon typus | reverse complement strand
GCTGGGGTTCTTCCTGCTGCTAGAATTGCATGTGAGACAATCTAATTGACTGAGTTTACCTTTGCCAAAGGTGTGTTTATGGGATGTTGCCATATTGGAACAGTTAATTAGTAGTAATAGTTAATATATGTATTATTTTGTTAAGCATGTCAATAGAGTTACAGTTAAGCCAATTCTTTTTATTTTGTCTGTATTTTAACTTTTGTATAAAAATAAAGTGTGTTTTGCTTAAAATCAATAGTTTGACCAATCAAATTGCATCTGGAATGCAATGCCTTACACTTACCCTTAAAATATAAAAAAATTAGGGTCTAGGCTATCTTCTTAATATATTTTGAGGGGATTAGGTCTGGTCCATTACAGTGGGAAGTGCACAGGACAGGAAGGGTTAATAGTTGTAGAGAGTGAGGCGGATGTGATTCAATGGACAGAGATGTGATGCTGAGGGGTGTAGTCCATCATGCTTGGTGAGGTGCAGTGCTGTCACTGTTCCTGCTTTCCTGCTTACTCACTGGGGTCACCTCACCTCCTCTAGTGCTCATGTATAATCACTAATTGCTCTTGTGTCTACTTCCATCATATTCAATCCCTGTCCTTCTCTTATTGCAGAAAGACCAGCCCACAAGAAAGCCAGGAAGTCAACTACCAGTGGGATGGCAGATATCATTCTCCTTGTGCACTTTAAGAAGAAGATTGTGGTGTGGCGGAGTTAGTATGAGTGATGGTATGAGGGAGCAGAAAGAAGATGGTGTAACTTATACTAGCAGAGCACTGGAGATTATGGCCTTCTGTCAGTGCTGATATATGGTACTATCGCTGCCCAGGTTTTCTGAGTCTGGTGGGCGGTCTCGTGTTGCGGTAAGCCACGAAGAGGACTGACCTCCCCGTCACTCTATCACCAGTGCCTCAAAATCTTTCTCCATGAAAAGAGGAGACAGCTTTGTTTTCCTCTGCTCCATGTGCTGAGACTTTAGAGGCGAGCACCACAGTGTGAAGGTAAGTTCCTGGCTTGCAGCATGTAAAGTGGTGTCCAGTTGGACTTTAAATAAAGCACAAGAGCCTTGGCAGCTGGACAATCCTGGTCATGGCAAGCACTTCTGTCTCACTCACCATGTGATTTGCCAAGTAATGCACCCAATATTTTGCTTGAATAAATAATTTGCTGAGATGCATATGATTGCAACAGATAATGCCCTGAGCCTTGGCAGGGCAGAAATGATGCCATGAAATTTGCTCACTTCCACTCTTTAGCTCGGAAGGATAAATCCAGCCCTATCTCTTACGAGGGACTTCTATTAAATGCCTTCTAGAAGTTATTTCTTCAAATATTCAAACACTTATTTAGGTATGACCTATCCTTTACAACTCTGTGCTGATTCTGTCTGATCAACTTAAAATGTTCAAGATATTCAGTCACTCTATCCTTCAACATAGACTCTAGAAATTTCCTGACAACGGATGTTAGGCTAACTAGTCTACAATTACTGGTTTCTCTCTCTCACCATTCTTAAATAACAGAGAGACAAGCTCAATTTTCCAATCTGAAGGCATCGTTCCCTAATCAGGGTGACACTGGAAGATAATAGATAATTGCAATTTTTGAATCTATTTCCTCTAAATCCCTAGAAGGAGAATCATCTGTGTCTGGGATTTGTCACTTTTAAGTGCTATCATTTTGTTAATTGATAATTAATAATTTTGCGATGGTAAAGTTGTTGAGTTCCTAGCTTTGATTCAGAATTTGTTTCCCTGGGATGTCCTGTGTACTACCCTCTTCCTCTACCAGGACATTGTAATTATTCAACATCAATGCTACTTTTTTTTTATTTCCAATAGCACCATTCCCAAGGTACCAATACTTCTCCAGTTTTTCCTAATACAGAAATGTCAAGAGAAAGGGACTGTTTCCACAGGTGGGGAAATTACCAAGCCGAGGGCACATTGAACGTAATTGGTAAAAGAACGAGAAACAAGGAAAGAGACCTGGGTTCAAGTCCCACCTGCTCCAGGGGGGTGTAATAACATCACTGGACAGGTTAACTAAAAATTATTTTTAAAAATGCAAGAAGTTCTAAAACAGATTGCACTGTCTGAAAGAGTGGTGGAGACACATCCCCAAGTAACTTTCCAAAAGAAATTGAATGTATGCAGACTTATGCAAATATTGCAGGGCTGTGGAAAATAGGCAGGCAAATGGGATTAGTGTGGACAATTGTGTGTGTGTGTATCCGTCTGTGTGGGGTGGGGAGGAGAGACTGCTGCTGGAACATCATCTCAGGGCATTTGCACTGTTTACCACTCATCCGCTGCTCTGTCTGTGGGAACTGAGAAGCTGCCTGGACTTGGCCTCCAACCTTTAACAGGCTGAATTGACTACCCTATTCCACCTCTAGAAATAGGCCTGAAAACAGAATGGAGATGGATATTGGTGTGCAGCACTATTTTCAATGCCCACCTGTACTGTTTCTGCTCTGGGTGGGGCCTTAAAATCATCCCCCTAGAATCAGGTATTTCGTGATCTCTTCATGGAGTGATTCTACCCCATCTTAAGTGACCTGGGTGCAGGGGAGGAACTTGGAAGTAAAATTCTATCATGGGTAGTGCTGCAAAATGGGGGGCATGGATCAGTTGCCCATTATCTAAAAGCACTTGATTTTCCATTCCATTGACTCAGTGATGTTGGACAATCCTGGTGGCTGAGCCAATATTGCCTGTTTTGTGTCACCACCCCAGATGAATTTCTATCCCTTAATGTGGATGCCAGAGGCAGCAAAAAGTGTCACCAGTCGCCCTCAAGAATTTTTTCCCCCCAAGGAACTTTATCCTCTGCCTCGCCTGGAGCAACTCCTGTCCTAGTAAAGCTATTTGACGGTTCAATCACCATCCATTACCTTGGAAACTCCAAGATGACAGGGACGCGTTTCTCTCATCCACTGTTGCTATGGAGCAAAACAGCCATGAGATATATCCGCATCATTTGTAGCCCATCACAACACGACCCCTCACGTTGTTCCGCTTGTATTCTGAGGTATGTATATGTGTTAAACAATCAGGTGTCAATTAGACTGTGCCTGTCTCTATTCTGAGGTGTACGTGCTGTGTGTGGCTCAGCCTGAATAAAGTTGCTGAGCTCTCTCTCTCTCTTCAGTAGCCTGTCGGGCCCTGATTTTCGCCGCATTGTGACTCACAGCGTCATGGCGGAGGAGCTGTTTGCCGGGTCCCAATGGCCAAATGCAAAAGATGCCTACGATCTGGAGGAAATCATCGGTCAGTCTCTTCTGAATCGTTTTAACTAAAGGTGGCGCGCCTGAATGTATGTTAGAAAATTCTCCCCCTTTTTTTGTAGTTTTATTTCAGTCTGGTGTGCGGCGTTATTCATTCTGTGCGATTTCAATCCCTGCATGTGCAGGCGGACTGCGTCTTTTTTATATATAAATCGCTGCTGCTTGTAATAACACTGAGGGGAAAAGAAGGAGCACGGCTTTTCGTTTTCATTTATCAGGTTTTTTTTGGGTAAAGATCCTTCCTACAAATTAATGTTCTGGTTACAGGGGTCAGGATGCGCAGCTTGGGATGTTTTGCGTTGCTGTTTTTGTTTCCTCAACTAGGTTGATCCGGGCAATGAATTAAACAAGTTAAACATGTTGAAAGTGACTGCTCGCTGTCTGTCAGCCCCCTCTTGACATATTTGCAGAGCTGCGACATGGCTCTTGATATCAGATGAAATTCCCTGTAGCAGGCTTTTACACTCGAGGCATTTATTTTGTAAAAGTGTCAGCTGATGTCTGGCATCAAATCAAGCATAGTTTAAATGTTTATACAAATCACAACCTATTGCAGGTGGTCGAAGGCTCAATCGATGAATATTTGCATAACACAGAAAGACTTTGAAAGATTTGAGGAAAAATCGCGAGATTGCTTCTATTCGTTGGTGATTCAGCAAAGGGGGCGCAAGTTAAGATTGTCACGCCAAAAAAATGAAGAGGAAAGTTAAGCAATTTCAATTCAGACTATTGTCAGCACATCGAATTCTTTATCATTACTGTGGTTGATTATAATTGAAAGTGAATTAGTATTGTTTTTGAAAAGTACTTGAAGAGGCAAAATATAAAAGGATATGAAAGAAACAACAACGAAATAATATTCGAGTAGTTAACTTCAGTTGAGGAGCCAAAAACATCTCCGACTTGATGGCCCGAATGGTTTCCTTCTGTGCTACACTTCCTCTGATCACATAACTGAAGCATAACAGAGCATCATACAAAATGTGACTGGGATCTATTCTGTAGATTTGTAATGTTACCTCTCCCTTGTTTTCCCTGTCAAAAATCAACTTTCAGGTTCTCACTTTCTCAGTGTTGAGGTATTCTATTATTGTGTTTGCTATTTTCTGTATATTTTTGGCAGCAAATATCTAGAATACACTTACAAAACTGTAAAGTATGCCTTCCAGGAATACTGTTACTTTCATTAATTGCTCTGTTGGCAAAAATGGAGCCTGACACATCAAAATGTTCCAGTCTCTAAACCTGGTTTGCACCGAGTTGCCTGATCCCATCCCTCTATCTACGATTGATCTCAGCGATAGGTTTTCTGTTTGGTGACAAGATTGGGTGTGGCCACAATACTCCCTGTGACTGAACCAGCTAACAAGCACTGTCCAGTGGGTGAGCACAACTGGATCCCAGCAGAAGTCACAATGCTCAGAAGAGCAAAGCGGGAAAGAACGTGTGGAAAGTTAGTTGTTGTCTCAAGCTTAAAACAGTTAAGAACCTGCAGTTATTTGGTTGGTGACATCATTGTGTTGCGAACTATGTTTTGTCTTGACTCATTTGTAAACTTCTGACTGTTAGGATTTTTAAAAATCCTATGTACTATTGTGGGTATATTACCTGCATGAAATTATTCCTGTAGTCAATATGGCAGCAATTGAGTTAGTATTTCAGAGTTGTTTTCTCTGGGCTTCGACATGTCTGGAGATAAGCCCAACAGCCCTGTCTTCATTGCACTCTGTGTCAGCATGATTTCAGAGTGCTGGATAATGCCTTCTATTCATAGCGGCCAAGGATCAAAATCAATACTTATTTAACTTTGTTTTTAAATAAAAATTAAGTATTGGAAAGACTGAACTATTGTCTTTAGTCCCACTGCAAATTCTGCTCCCTAATCACCAAATACAACCCTCTCCCTGACAACACTCCAAGCTAGAGTGTTTGCAACCTTGGAGCTTTCAACCACATATCTGTGCCATCAATAAGACTGCCTATTTTCAATACTATAATTCTGCCCCTCTGCCAGCTCCTGTACTTTGGAATTCTCATCCATGCCTTGTATTACTTTTAGACTTAATTAACATGCTGTTTGTTGGCCTGTTTGTAAACTGGAGCTCATCCAAAAATCAATTGCCTGTGTCCTAATTCAAACTGAGTCCATACTCCCATCACTCGTGCTGAATGACTTTGGCTTCTGTTAAAGCAACGCTTGGTTTTAATTTTTACATTTTTAAAAATCTCTGATGTCCCTCTATCTTTGTAATCTCCTTCAGCCTCACAATCTTTTGAGATCTCCATGCTTCTCATTCTGGCGTCTTGAGCATTCTGGATTATAATTGCTCAGCAATGGTGGCTGGAACTTTAAGCTGCCTCGATCTGAAACACAGACATTGCCTTTCTAAACCTCTGCACATCTCTACCTCTCCTCTAAGACACTCTTTTAAAATCTGCCTCTTTGTCCATGTTTTTGGTCATCTATCCTAATATCTCTACATGTGGTTTAGTGTCATATTTTGTTTTTTAGAATGCTTTTGTAAAGCACTTTGGGGTGTTTTGTTATACTAAAAGTGCTACGCAAAGACAAGTTGTTGCTGTGCTTTATTTTCCTTCATCCACTTTCTCTCAAAGGTGTTTGGATTTCATTCTGTGGGTGCTAAGCACCTTCTAGTAGCTTTGTGAGCTGACAAAGGCTGTTTGATCATGGCAAGTGAGAAATCACAGCCAGTATACAACCAAACTGGTTTCTATCCTCATTCAATGACCACACTGGATACCAATCGGGACTGTTGCAGCGGCTGATTTTTGTCTTGTCTCTCTTTTTCTCGGCTAACTCCATATATGATGGCCAAGGATCAGTGCCAGTACTTCTGATTTGCATGGCTTGGGACTTTGTCTGAATAGTTGGGAGTGGGAGGGAAAGGGGCTACAGCAAGCTATTCAATAGTGAAAGGAAATCACTATTAAAACAATATTGTTCTCATTAAGCGGCCACAAAATGTAATTTACAGTTGGCTCAGATCAAAAACAGGACTGGGGAAACCTAGCTGCTTCCCCTCATCCCCCAGCCTCTGCCCTTTATCCTGTGTATGCTGACACCAATTGTGTACCTTTGTTTGTATTCCAACTGAGGTCTATTAGCTCAGCATGAATCTTGATGGATCCTTCCTGCTCTACATAGTTTGGTACTACAGCAGTGCAGTGCCGTTACCTGCCAAGGTACTGGAAAGAGCTACTGATTGTGAGTGCACATACGATGGCTGCCATTTTAATATATACATACTGGGACAAAATTTCTTTAAAGAAACTAATAAGTTTTTTTCCTTTGTTTTTGTTGTGCTCGGTACAGTGGCTTTTATATTGTACATGGAGATTGCTATTATTGATCTGTAACTGGATTGTTAAATAGACCACAAGCAGATTGTACAATACCAATAACAACAGAAGCTGGAAATGTAGACTTCCCTACATCTCTATCAAGTTCTGAAATCACTCAAATATTGCCATTAGCAAGTGACTTGAGATTCAAGCTGGGAGGTGTTGTGTGTTGTAACACATTGGTGCCATATGGTATTCAGACATGGTTTCACGCTCCTAACTCCAACAAGATAAACTCTAGATGTTTTTGCTATAACACTGGACAGACATTGATTTATTGTAGAATGACGCAACATTGAAACAGACCATTCAGCCCATTAAATCTGTTCTGATGTTTTTACCCACTAGTCACTCAATTGAATTCTACTTTCCTGCTCATTATTCTTCCTGTTTTTTTAAACTATCTATATCAATGACAGTTTATAGCAGAGAATTTTGCACTCTAACCATTGCTCTTTAAAATGTTTCAGCCTTCCCTTTAATTATTTCTGTGATTAGTCTTGTCAATGTAGAAGGGAGGTTGAGGCTTAGGTTTAGATCCTTTACTCAAATCTGAGGGCTCTTGTGCCATAGTGGTAGTGTCCCTTTCTCTGAACCAGATTCAAGTGCCGCCTGATCCAGAGGTGTGTAACAGCATCTCTGAGCATGTTGATTTAGTAAATATCTACTCAAAAATGCGATTGCCGGTGTCTTTCAGAGAGAATGAACAAAATAACATTCTTATGTTGTATTTCGGTGGGGGAGGTGTGTGTGTGGATGTCAGTGTACCTGTATATAAAGTCAGTCTGAGCTGTGTGTAGGTCAATGTGAATGCATTTATACCACAGGTCTAATTTGACCAGAAGTTACAAGTGAAAATTATTAATCAAGAGGAGAACTTCTGGTCAATTTGCAAACGTGGCAGACAAATCTTAACACCCAACTTAGAATCACGCTGTGCTGACTGTCCCAAACATTCTGCTGCTGTTGTCCAATTAAGCAGTGAGGAACTGTGTAGGTGTTTAACCTGTTATGCTCCCAGCTGATGTTACTACAAGGCCTTCAAAAATGAGATAACAAGAGTTCAGAGACAGTACGCATCTCTTTATTGCAAAGAGCAAGATGGGTAGGCGTAGGGAATGCTGGGTGACTAGAGAAATTGAGGCTCTAGTTGAGACAAAGAAGGAGGCAGATGGCAGGTATAGACAGTTGCGATTGAGTGAATCCCTAGAGAAGTATAAGTGAGGTAGGAATATGCTTAAGCGAGGAAATCAGGAGGGTGAAAAGGGGACAAGATAGCTTTGGCAAATAAAGTTAAGGAGAATCCAAAGAGATTCTATAAGTACATTAAGGGCAAAAGATTAACTAGGGTGAGAATAGGGCTGCTTAAAGATCAATGAGGCTGTCTGAGTGGAACCACGAGATGGGTGAGATACTGGATGAGTATTTTGCCTCAGTATTTATGTGGAGAAGTACTTGGAAGTAAATAGTGATGTCTTGAAGTGTCCGTGTTCCAGAAGAGGAGATGCTGAAGGCCTTAAAACACATAAAGGTAGATAAATCCCTGGGGACCTGATCAGGTATATCCTGGAAATTTGTGGCAAGCTAGGGAAGTGATTGTTGGGCCCCTTGCTGAAATATTTGTGTCATCGACAGCCACGGGTAAGGTACCAGAAGACTGAAGGTTAGCTAGTGCAGTGCCATTATTTAAGAAAGGTGGTGAGGGAAAAGCCAGGGAAGTACAGACTGGTGAGCCTTCTGTCAGTGGTGGGTAAGTTGGAAGGGATTCTGAAGGATAGCATTTATACATTTGGAAAAGCAAGGACTGATTAGAGATAGTCAATGTGGCTTTGTGCAGGGGAAATTGTGTCTCACTAACTTGATTTGAGTATTTTTTTTTTTGAAGAGCTGACAAAAAAAATTAGTGAAGGTGGAGCAGTAGACATTGTCTGTACAGATGTCAGCAAAGCATTCAACAAGATTCTGCATGGTAGACTGGCTAGCAAGGTTTGATCACATTTGATCCATGGGGAGCTAGTCAATTGGATACCAATTGGCTTGAAGGTGGTGGTTGACGGTTGTTTATCAGACTGGAGGCCTGTGACCAGCGGTGGGCAGTAAGGATCGGTGCTGGGTCCACTGCTTTTTGTCATTTTATATAAATGGTTCGGATGTGTTAGTAAGTTTGCAGATGACACCAAAATAGGTGGTGTAGTGGACTGTGAAGAAGATAACTCCGAGTACAATGGGACCTTGATCAGATGAGCCAGTGGGCTGAGGAATGACAGATGAAGTTTAATTTAGATAAATGTGAAGTATTGCATTATAGTAGGGCAAATCAGTGCAGGACTAATACACTTAATGGTAGGGCCCTGGGGAGTGTTGCCGAACAGAGACCGAGGGGAGCAGGTGCATAGTTCCTTGAAAGTGGTGTCGCAGGTAGACGCGGTGGTGAAGAAGGCATTTAGCATGCTTACCTTTTATTGGTCAGTGCATTGACTATAGGAGATAACAAGGTGTAGAGCTGGATGAACACAGCAGGCCAAGCAGCATCATAGGAGCAGGAAGGCTGACGTTTTGAGACTAGACCCTTCATCAGAAATGAGGGAGGGGAAGGGGGTTCTGAAATAAATAGGCAGAGAGGGGGAGGCGGATAGAAGGTGGATAGAGGAGAAGATAGGTGGACAGGAAACAGACAGGTCAAAGAGGCAGGGATGGAGCCAGTAAAGGGGAGTGTAGGTGGGGAGGTAGGGAGGAGACAGGTCAGTCCAGGGAGGACAGACAGGTCGAGGGGGCGGGATGAGGTT
>NC_063380.1:902430-934412 GCF_021869965.1 Rhincodon typus | reverse complement strand
GAGAAGAGATGTACTAGCACTGGAGGGGGTGCAGAGGAGATTCACTCGGTTGATTCCAGAGTTGAGAGGGTTGGATTATGAGGAGAGACTGAGTAGACTGGGATTATACTCATTGGAATTCAGAAGAATGAGGGGAGATCTTATGGAAACACATAAGATTATGAACAGAATAGATAAGGTGGAGGCAGGGAGGTTGTTTCCGCTAGCAGGTGAAACTAGGACTAGAGGGCATCGCCTCAAAATAAAGGGAAGCAGGTGTAGGACTGAGGTCAGGAGGAACTTCTTCACTCAAGGATTGTGAATCTGTGGAATTCCCTGTCCAGTGAAGCGGTTGAAGCTACCTCGCTGAATGTTTTTAAGGCAAGGCTAGATAAATTTTTGAACAGTGAAGAAATTAAGGATTATGGTGAGTGGGCGGGTAAGTGGAGCTGAGTCTCAAAAAGATCAGCCATGATCTTATTAAATGGCGGGGCAGGCTCGAGGGGCCAGATGGCCTACTCCTGCTCCTAGTTCTTATGTTCTTATGTTAAATCTCCATCGCTAAACAGAATCTTCTTCTCAGAGACCCCTGTGAAGGCAATCTCACTAAGTTTCAGTATTGTGAGGGTTTTCAATCTCTCGTCTATGGTGTCTCAGAATGTTGTAAATATAGTGGGAATAGAATTGGGTGATTGGTCTTGGGAACTCCCTATCACATTGTGTGAAGCAGGGACCCAGTGACAGTCCGAGGGTCCAGCAGTATGAAGGAATATAGCTTGTGGTGTGGAGGATCTTGTTTTCCTCTACATGTTTGTGAACAGCTGCTGCCACCATCTGATCTTCCAAAAACATGTTGAAATACTCCTTCTGTGCATCACCAAGAAACCCCAGGATCTCAGTTTTTTTCCAACAAATGTAATGCAATGGTGCGAGTGGTTACTAGCACTGACCATCCTGGGAGCAGCTTGTGCTGGATTAAACCGTAAACAATGTCACACACTACACACCAGCATTCGGGATCTGTGCACACAAACTCTGGTTCTGTATTTCTCTGACTCAGAAAAATCAGTAGTGTCCTTGAATTCATCCACACTGTCAAATATAAACAGCAATCTCTCTGTATTCTTCCAGAATACTCCCAGAACATTCCCAAAACAAGGATATTGACCCAGTACCAAATTCCTCAGTTTTATTTTATAGTTAATCACGTTCATATCCCAGAATTAAAACTAAAACTGACACTGTGGGTATATTTTCCCAGTTGCCCAGTAATAAACAACCTTTGTACCATTGTTATTTTTCCAATCCCTGGGGCTCCAATCACTGTTACTGTACTCCCAGATACAGAAATTCTCTGGTTATAAACTGCTCTGGGACAATTGATCAGTTTGTATTATTTCCAGTTCTGTCTCGGGATGTTTCTCTCTCCACCCTTCATGGTCTCTGCCTCTTGCGAGCAGTTCATGTTGTCCAAGTGCCTGATCTCGTACATTAGAGGTGAGCATAAACTCAGTGTATCATTCAACCAGCTGGAAAATCGTTACCTTTATTCAGATAGTGTTCACTTTCAGTTTTTCCATTTGTATCCAGAGTGTGTGCTTTTGTTTCCGTTGAACGCCTTCAACTGGAACAAAGAGAAAGTGGCTCTCAATGTTAGCTGCACTGTCATACCAATTTATCAGTACCATTTTCATGATTAAATATTTACTATTGAATAAACTTTTGAAAATTTTATTCACCACTTCAGTCAACTTGTATCCAGCAATTGAATCTGTTATCAGAAAACACTTGAAAGTGGACAATGAACAAGAAATGTTTCAATAATTAGCTGATTTTAATCTGTACTCAACATGAAGATTTCAATGGCGGTGATACTTTCCCTCTGATCATTAACACTAACCAGCCACCCTGTATTCCAGGCATCTCATTGTAAATGAGCACATGGCCCTGGCAATGCGATAGTAGACATGAACACAGAGCAGGAGTAGGCCATTTGATCCCCCAAGCTGTTTAGAAAGATCGTGCCTGAGTCATTCTCAGGTTGTCCAGCCGTGGCTGGAAGCATCGATGCACAGGTCCCTGCTGTTCACAATGATTTGGATATGGATTGAAAATGTAATATTTTCATGTTTGCAGATGACAGAAAGCTTAGTGGGGTTGCATGCATTGAGAAAGGTGCAAAGCAGCTTCAAGAGGCCTTCGATATGCTGATTGAGTAGGCAAGAGCGTGGAAGATGGAATATACTGTGGATAAGTATGAGACTCTCCCCTTTAGTTGGAGGCCTGACGGTCCAGAGATCCGATAAGAATTAGAAAGTGTTGCAGTGCAAAAGGAGCTAGGTATTGCTGTTTGCAAGACACAGAACATGAGCATGCAGGTGCAGAAAGCAATTTGGAAGGCAACTCGTACGTTAGCTGTTGAGCATAGAAGTCATGCTTTAGTTATGTAGGTGAGACCTCCATGGAGTATTGTGTGCACTTCTAAGGAAAGATATATTTTCCTAAGAGGGATTACAGGGAGTTTCACTGAACCGATTGCTGTGTTGAAGGAACTGTCTTATGAATGACAGATTGAGAGACTCGGCCTGTTTTCTCTGGAGATTAGAAGAATGAGTGACATTCTCAAAGTTACAGCATTCTTAAAGGGATAGATGGAATGGATGTATAAAGTGTCTTTTGCCTGGCTTTTGTCAGACATTAAATAAGGAAGCACAGTCTCAGAATAAAAGACAAGCCATTGGGACCGAGAGGAACAGGAACCTCTTTACTCAGAGGGTGGTGACACTTATGAATTCTCTATTCCACTGCTTGATGAAAACTCAATCATTAATTAAAGTCCAAGATGGAGACTGATAAGATTTCCTTTTAGTAATTACATCAGTGATATGGGGATAGCTTAGGAACATGGCATTGAGGTAGACAATTAGCCATGATTTAGCATAAGCAAGAGCAGGCACAAGGAGCTGAATAGCCTAATCCTGTTCTTATAGTCCTGTGTTGAACATTCACTTTGCTCCTACTGTCCATTGGTAGTGAACAATGTGTACAAACTACAAAAAATAAATTGCCGGAGAGACTCAGCAGATCTTGGAGCACCTGAGGAGAGAAAGCAATTAATGTTTCAAGTCCTTCTACAGAATGGTGGCTCAGTTGTTAGCACTGCTGCCTTACAGTGCCAAAACCTGGGTTCAATTCCATCTTTGGGCGACTGTCTGTGTGGAGTTTGCACGTTCTCTCTGTGTCTGCGTGGGTTTCCTCTGAGTGTTCTGGTTTTCTCCCACAGTCCAAAGATGTGCAGGCTAGGTGGATTGGCCATGCTAAATTGCCCATAGTGTCCAGGGATGTGTAGATTAGGTGGGTTATGGGGTATAGGTCTGGGTGGGATACTCTGGGTGTCGGTATGGACGTGTTGGGCTGAAGGGCCTGGTTCCACACTGTAGAGATTCTATGATCTATGAACATTTTTTGAACTAAGCCGCTATTCCTTTAGTGTCACTGTGTCCAAATGCTGGAACTCCAACCGTAACAGCATTAGGTGGTTGTACACATAGAAGCATAGTAAATAGATGCTGTAGTATGTGCTTCAAGCCCAGCTCTGTTATTCACTATAATCATGGCAGATCATCCAACTCAATCCCCTGTTCCCACTTTCTCCCCATACCCTTCCCTCCTCTAAACCAATATATATATTGTGATTAGCTGGGGTCCTAGCACTAATCCCTGCAACACATCACAAGTCACTGGCTGCTACTCAGAAAAAAGGCCCATTTATTCCTTCTCCGTTTCCTGTCTACCAAGTAATTCTCTATCCATGTCAGTATATTACCCCAATCCCATGTGATTTAATTTTGCATTCTAATCTCTTCTAAATAAAATTTCCAAAAGACTTGTCAAGCATTATTCCTCTTTTGTTACTCCATGCTGACTCTGTGACAATCCTTTTACTGTTTCCCAAGTGCTCTGCTATGAAACATTTTAGAATGGAGCCTAGTACTTTCCCAACTACCAATGTCAGAGGAACCAGTCTCTAATTCCCTGTTTTCTCTATACCTCCTTTTTTTTTTCAAATACTGGGGTTACATTAGCTACCCTCTTCTGTTCCAGAACCTATAGAACTTGAAAAATGACCACCGATGCATCCATTACTTCTAAGGCCACCTCAGGAAGGACTCTGGAACACAGATAATCGGGTTCTGGGGATTCATTGACCTTTAATCTTATTAATTTTCCCAGCACATATTCCCTATTAATACTGATTTCCTTCTAATAAGCTTCATTCCAATACCTAATGGTATTGTGACTGGAATATTAATCCCGAGCTTTGGGTAATGTTCTGACCACCTGGGTTTGAATTGCACCATGGCAGGTGGTGGAACTTGGCTTTCAATAGAAACTTAATGATTAGTGTGAAACCATGTTTAAAAAAAAACACAGGTTCACTAATACCCTTCAGGGAAGGAAACTGCCAACCTTACCTGGTCTCACCTAAATGTTACTCCATCAATATGTGCTCTCAAATGGCCTGAATTCAGTTATATCCATGAACCACATCAACATCAGAGAGAAACCTGTGCCAAAATTGGATGAACTACACAATCAGATATGACAATTGGTGGTCCCAGTATCTCAATGCAAAACATAAGGCCCACAGTATTTGTTATAATCTTCAGCCATCGTGCTGAGTGATTGATCCCATCTTGGCCTCCTTCAGAGGTTGAGACAGCAGCGCAGATGCCTACAGGACCTTGCCTGTAGCATCAAGTCACATTGAAAAAAGACTCCTTTGGGCATGGTCTGTTTTCTACCAATCAGCCAATCTTCTACACATTAGAATGTTACCCTTACACCTCCTACTTTATGTAATCACCATTAATGTGGCATCTTGTCAAATGACCTCAACTAAAGTTCAACAAAGACCCTTATCCACACTGCATGTTATGTTATAGAGGATCATAGTGTGGAAACAGGCCCTTCAGTCCAACATGACCACACCAACCCTCAGGGCATCCCACCCAGACCCATCCCCCTATAACCCACCTTAATCTACATATCATTGAACACTATGGGCAATTTAGCATGGCCAATCCACCTAGCCTGCATGTCTTTGGACTGTGGGAGGAAACCCACACAGACAGTCACCCAAGGGTGGAATTGAACCAAGATCCCTGGCACTGTGAGACAACTGTGCTAACCACTGAGCTACTGTGTCTTTGAAGAATTCTAATAAATCGATGAAACAGAATCTTTGTTTCACAAAACTATCTGGATTATCCCTGAATGTAATTATCATTTTTGTTGTAATTACTTTAATGAATGATTCAACTAGTCACTAGTTTCCTGCTTTGGGACTCCCTCCATTCTTGAATAGAGGACTTTTTGTGATACTTTCCAATCTGGTGGAACTTTCCCCGAATTGAATCGATTTTGAAAACTGAACACCAATGCATCTACTACCTCATTAACAACCTCTTTGAAGACAAGGGGATGAAGTCCTTCAGGATCCAAAGCCTTAGCAAGCTGCAACTTCATTTGTTTTCTCAATACCTCTTCCATTTAGTGAGTGACAATATCTCTTCCACAGGAGGAGAGAGAGGGTGAGGTATTTGAGATTGTGAAACAGCAGTAATGTTAGTTTCTGGAGTTACAGCAAATAATTAATACTTGAGCAGCATTGCAGAAATTATTTGGTATCTTACCAAGAGAATTCAAGCTTGAAATGACTGCAATAAGGACAAGACAGGAAGAGACATGGCCAGAGAGAGAGAGAGAGAGACAGTCATATCTGAGCATCACACTAGCAGCAGGAAAATCCCAAAAGAGAACTTCAGTGCATTTCCCCAAGTTCTGGCCAGTTCTGAGTGTGTTGTGGGGCGTTTGTGTCAGAGAATCTTAGAGGCTAGTGTGGGATCAATGTTTAATATTTTGAAACTGCACTGATACAAGTAACAATGCTTAAAAAAGATTGAAAAGAAAACAATTTGCTGCCCTAGAATTAGCATGTCAATGTTTAGGGTGATTCAACAAGGTTTCTGTCCTGACATTAACATCTCAATGGGGCAGAGAGCTCTTGGGGAGGGAACTGAGAGAAATTGCATTGACACTCCAGGGGTGGAGACAGCAAACCCCTCAATGAGAATAAATCTGGACAAGAAATTTTCAGATTCATTCTCAAATCATTTAATGACATCCAACAACCTCTTCTGTCAGGCAGACGATGCAGAAGCCTGAACACGTGCACAAGCAGGTTCAGAAACAGCTTCTGTCTGGCCCGTTATCAGACTGTTGAATAGATTCTATCCTCAAATAATGTAACCTGCATGCCTCTAAGTCTTTTTGATCTGTACATGTTTTACTCACTGTGATCTGCCTGTATCATTACAATAGTGTATGTGTGTGTGTGTATGTGTGTATGTTTATTAATATTTCAAGTTTTTGGTTTATTGCTGTCCTATGAATCATTTGTATTCAGTTGTTGTGTTATGCAACATGTTTGATTGATTGATTGATTTATTGTCACGCATAGCAAAATATAGTGAAAAACTTTTTTTTACGAGTGGTACAGGCAGATCCCAGTTAGCAAAGGATGTACAGTTCAAAAAGACTGGACAGAGGCATACAGGTTCCATTGCGCAGGGTGTGTGCCCAGGAGTGATCAACGTTAGCAAGACCAGCATTTTTTGAGGCTAGAGAGTCCATTCAACAATCTGATTATGGCCAGGAAGAAGCTGTTCCTGAACCTGCTCGTGTGTATGTTCAGGCTTCTGTATCTTCTGCCTGATGGAAGAGTTTGTAGGAGATAATTACCATAGTATGATGTGTCTTTGATGATGTTGGCAGCCTTTCCGTGGCAACGACCTGTGTAAATGGAGTCTATGGATGGAAGAGATAGTAGGAACTGCCGATGCTGGAAAATCTGAGATAACAAGGTGTCGAGCTGGATGAACACAGCAGGCCAAGCAGCATCACAGGAGCAGGAAAGCTGATGTTTCGGGCCTAGACCCTTCATCAGAAATGGCTGGAAGGTTGGCTTCCGTGATGGTCTGGGCTGTGCACACCACCTTCTGTGATAACAAGGTGTAGAGCTGGATGAACACAGCAGGCCAAGCAGCATCAGAGGAGCAGGAAGGCTGACGTTTCGGGCCTCGACCAGAAGGGTTCAGATTCCTACTATCCCTTACACCACCTTCTGTAGTTTTGTACAGTCCTGAGCAGAGCAGTTGCCGTACTAGACCGTTATGCACCCGGACAGTATGCTTTCAGCGGTCTATCTGTAGAAGTTGGTGAGGGACCTAGTGGACATTCCAAATTTCCTGAGCCACCTGAGGAAGAAGAAGCGTTGTTGTGCTTTCTTCACTATCACATCTATATGAGAAGACAAGGAGATGTTGTCGGTTATTGTCACTCTGAAAAACTCGATGCTCTTCACTTTCTCAACCTCAGTTCTGTTGATGTAGATGGAGACGTGTTCTCCTCCTTTCTTTCTGAAGTCAATGATAGCTCTTTAGTTTTGCTGACGTTGAGAGACAGATTGCTTTCATTGCACCACGTCACCAAGCCCTCTATCTCCCTTCTGTATTTTGACTTGTCGTTGTTAGATATTCATTCCACTACTGTGGTATCATCAGCGAACTTGTAGATGGCGTTCATTTGAAATTTGCCAATGCAGTCATAGGTATAAAGGGAGCACAGTAGAGGGCTGAGGACACATCTTTGGGGGGCTCCAGTGTTGAGTGTTATTATGGAGGAGATGCAGTTACCTATCCTCACTGATTGCGGCCTGTGGGTCAGGAGCTGAAGATCCAGTTGCAGAGAGCGGAGCCGAGGCCAAGATCACGCAGTTTTGAGATCAGTCTGGTGGGGATAATCATTTTGAAGGTGGACCTGTAATCAACGAGCAAGAGTCTGACGTCTTTAATGTCCAAATGTTCCAGGGATGAGTGCAGGGCTAGGGATGTGGCATCCTTTGTGGACCTGTTATGTTGGTAGGCAGATTGTAGAGGATCGAGGTGAGCTGGGAGACAGGAGTTGATGTGGGCCATGTGAAGAATTTCATGATTATTGAGGTCAGAGCCACTGGGCAGTGATCATTAAGGCACATCGCAGGTACGGGGATGATGATAGTCTTCTTGAAGCAAGTGGGTCTTCAGTTTGAAGAAGGGAGAGGACAAAGATGTTGGGGAATACCTCCATCAGTTGGTCCACACAGGATTGCTTTCTTTGGGTTGACTCCCAGGAAGACCAATCTGACGTCTGAAGCGGTGACAGAGGGAACAGGTGTGTCCGGGACTGTCGGGGCAGGCATGACCACGCCGCTGGCATTCTGCTCAAACCTTGCATAGAAGGCATTGAGCGTGTCATGGAGGGATGTGTCTGTGCCCACTATCTTACACTTCTTCATTTTATATCCTGTAAGGTCGTTCAGGCCTTGCCATAGGTGGCGGGAGTCTTTGGTACATTTGGGCCTCTAACTTTATCTGATACTGCCTCCTGTCATCCCTGTTAGCTTTGCTGAGGTCATATCTAGATTTCCTGTATTGGCCCGGGTCACCCAACTTGAATGCTGCACATCTGGTTTCCAGTCGGAAGTGGACTTCCTGGTTCATATAAGGTTTATGGTTGGGAAACGGTTGGATTGACTCCTTTGGTATGCAGTCCTCCACACATTTGCTAATGAAGTCCACGACTGTGGTGCATACTCATCTAGGTTTTCCGCTGAACACTTGAACACGGTCCAGTCCACCAATTCCAAGCAGTCCCGGAGACGGTCTTCCACTGCCTCGGACCAGTACTGTACTTCTTTTTGTGAAGGATCCTCCCATTTTGGCTCTGGTTGTAAGCTGGGAGGAGGAACACAGCACTGGGATCTGATTTTCCGATGTGTGGGCAAGGGATGGGGCGGTAGGCATCTTTGATGGCTGTGCAGCCATTGTCAAGATGTTCGGTCCTCTGGTGGGGCAAGAGATGTGTTGATGGTACTTTGGCATCGCCTGCATGAGGTTGGCTTGGTTTAAGTCGCCAGCAATGAATAGGATCTCGGTAAATTTTGTCCCTAGAGTGTTTGTGACTGTGTAAATCTTGACTTGGGCATTCTTCACATCGCACGGGGTGGTATGTAGTCTGCTGGCAGGATGGAGGCGGTGAGCTCTCATTGTAGGTAGTAGGGACGGCATTTTACAGTAGAGTATTCTAGGTCTGGGGAGCAATGGCTTGCCAGCGTCGCTACATCCGAGCACCCAGGAGGTGTTGATCAGGAAGCATTCTCCACCGCCCTTCGCCTTACCCGAGGACACCATGCCGTCATGCGGTGTATAGAGAACCCGTCAGCTTGTAAGGCGCATCCGGGAATGGCAGGGGTGAGTCAAGTCTCCGTGAAACAGAGCACACAACAGTCTCTCAGTTCCCTCTGGTAGGTAAGTCTAGATCTAAGTTCATCAATTTTGTTTTGGATACTTTGGAGGTTTGCTTGAAGTATTCTGGAGAGGGGCTTTGGGAGGAGGAGGTGCAGATTAACCTGGTCTCTTGCTGTGTAATTTTGCTTCCAAATGTATTCATCCCCTTTGAACTAATCTTCTTCTCTTTTTACCCCAAGGAGACTGTAACGTGAAGATCTGAAATGTTTGTGACCCCAAAGACAACACCCAAGAGGAGGATGGATATTTGCCTGAGGTCTGTTCAACAGATTGAATCCCGTGGGGCCCAAGTGAGTTGTGTCCGTTGAAGAAATCATCAAAAGTAAATCCTAGTCTTTTCAAATATGAGCTGAATATCACAGAAATGAGCTTAAATCGGACAGCGCAATCAGGAGGAAGAAAGAGAGAGAGAGAGCAAGAAGAGGAAAGATAAAAGGGGGAGTGGGTGACGTGTTTTGAATTTGTGAGTCAACAGGACTGTGCCTCTCTGTCATCCGGGAGCTAGAATTAAACACTTAAACGGTGTCCGTGAGACTCTATCTGGCTGCTGCCACGCCGCTGATTGTGGGATCTTGCTGTGCGTCAACCGCCTGCAGCATGTCCCACATTATAACAAGTGGCCTCGCTGCAAAAATTCAGTTTACTGGCCCTGAGATTTTAGATTTTCCACCTGTCTGTCTGTCTCTGTCCATCTTCATTTCTCTACACCTTCCTCAGACAACATGCACAGCAGAGAGAGAGAGACAGAGAGAGACAGAAAGAGAGAGAGAGGGTCGGAGAGAGAGAAAGTGACAGAGACAGAGACAGCAAGAGTGTTAGTTCCTGGAGTTACAGCAAACAATTAACACTTAAGCAGCATTGCAAAGTTATTGAGCTGGCTGCTGCTGTAGTGCTGGGGTGGGATCTTGCTGTGTAACAATTGCTGCAATGCCATCATTGCGGGCAGTGTGTGTTTTAATTGGCAAACTCGTTGCTTTATGATGTTTTTGCAAGGGTCTAGCAGAAAACCTCAACCCATAAACTAATATGTTGCTGAGAGATTATCAGTCTCCAGCTGAGACTAGGATGTTGCTGTGCCATCTCTCCCAAAGATTTTCTTGCTCCGTATTTTAACTAATCTTGTTTCTTTTCTCCCAGGGGATTGTTGTTCACTTGGAAAATCCAAAGAGACCTTTGAACAAGAGCATCCTCCAAAAGGGGGACATTGTCCTGTGGCCTGTTTGAAAGGCTGCAACCCATGGGGGCCCACATGATTTGTTTCTGTTTATGACCCTGAGGTTTGATTTCCTCTGGGAAAGCCATGGTTTTCTTTAGGGGTGTCTGAATAACTCAGTCCTTTCAGATTGTGGCCCTGTCATTTTAAAACAGGTTTGAAGCCTGGGGTTAAAGTAACCAGGTACTTGGGATTTTACACAAACACGTAAAACCCCAGTGAGTCTCTGACAGACAGGACTCCCCCAAAACACGAAATATAAAAACCGAAATGTGACTCTACCTAAAGACTTGTTATAATGTGGGAGTAATGTGTGATATGTGTGGGGCAGGATGATGTAACTTGAGAATCACATCAATAAGACTCAGGTTAGCCATTTCAATTCAATTCACTGAATGTCTGGGTGGTTAGGGTCTCTCTCTCGCTCTATACAATCCTCTCCAGCTTTCTCTTGTTGTTTTATTAAACAAATAAAACATCCCGCAGACAACTACACGCCTCTTTGCTATTTTAAAATGGGGACAGAGGAATATTTTTCGGTACAATGTGATTTCAGAGGGTGTGCTGATCAGTGTTGGCGCTTTCTCTGTACCTCCATCTCTAAAAACAATCCCCAGCACATTAGTGAAGATTACAGCCTTCTGATGTTTTATAAAGCTCTGGTCAGACCACATTTAGAGCATTGTGAGCATTTTCTGACTCAGCACTCAGGAAGGATATACTAGCCCTGGAGTGGGTTCAGAGAAGGTTCACGAGAAGGATCCCAGGCTGAAAGGCTTAACATATTGAGGAACGTTTGAGGACTCTGGATCTGTACTCGATGGAGTTTAGAAGGATGAGGGGGCATCTAATTGAAACTTACAGAATACTGAATGGTCTGCACAAAGTGGACGTTGGGAAGATGTTTCCATTGTAAGGATGCACTAGGACCTGAGGACACAGCCTTAGAATAAAGGGAAGACCCTGTAAACCCTGATAAGGAGAAACCTCTTCAGCCAGAAAGTGGTGAATCCATGAAAATCATTGCCACAGAGAGCTGTGGAGGCCAGGTCATTGAGTATATTTAAGACAGAGATAGAGAGGTTCTTGATTGTCAGGGGGATCAAAGGTTGAGGGGAAAAAGCAGGAGAATGGGGTAGAAAAACATATCAGCCATGGTTGAATGGTGGAGCAGACTCGATGGGCTGAATGGCCTAATTTCTGCTCCTGTGTCTTATGATCTTATGATAGAGAGAAAAAAATTGGAAACATTGACAAAGAGAGAGAGAGAAAGGGAGAGAGAGGAAAAAGGATACACAGGAACGCAGAGCGCGTGTATGAAACAGTGACAGAGAGAGAGAGAAAATGAACAGGAGACAGGGACAGTGAGAGAGAAAAAACAGAGACATTGACAAAGAGAGAAAGAAAGAAACAAGGACAAAGTGAGAGAGTGAGTACAAAACAAGGATAGATAGAGATGGAGAAAAGGAGAGGAACAGAGACAGAGAGAATGATATACAAGGGTGTGGTGACAGTGTCTCAATCTCTCCACCATCTGGTTTACAACTATTGACATTTTCCTATTGGAGTGTAGTGGCACTGAATGTGGGATCTTGCTGTGTAGTTGCTCTTTCAACCCCCAACAGTAGCCATTCGGGGCTGGGGGAGGGTGGACTTGTGGATTTGCGTCAGGAGTCTGTGAGGGGGCTGTATGTGAATCAGTGGGGAGTTAGGTTTGGGTTTTTAAACAAGGTCCACAGCACGGCAAGGGTAACACAGATGGTGCAGTTGCCACTCAAATGTAGTCTATTGTCGATCTGAGGGTGAATGGGAGGGACAGCAAGGTTTCCCCAGTCGGTCTCTCTCAATCCAGCCGACTATTTTCAACTTTTGATCTCAGAATCTCTCAAAAGTAAGTCCACTGGGATTTGTCCCCATTTTAATTGGGAGTGGGAAGGGGCTAGGGGTCTGGATGGGGAACAGGAGTGAGTTCCCCCTCTCTCACCCCCATTCCCCCATGTCCCAAACCTTCCTTCCAGCCTCTGTTCCCTCCCCTGTTGGAGACAGGATTGAGGGGTGTGGGACAAGCCAAGGGGAATCTTCAGAGGAACTGGGACCTCTTGTGTATGGGGAATGGGGTGGGTGGCATTTCAAAGCAGGCCTTGGGACTGGGGAAGGTGCTGGGTGTAGTTAGCTTGTAGGAGGAGCAGATACTGCAGGATTTGACCCTACCTCCTACCCTGATGTTCAGGATGAGGGAAACCCACTCCTGCCTCAATCAACAGGTGGCCATTCTCACATTGCTGCTTGTGGGATAGCACCCAGCGAGAGCGAGAGAGAGAGAAAGAGAGACACACAATGAGAAACTGACTGTGAAAGTGCTGGAAACACTGGGATCTTGCTGTGTAAAAAATGACCTGCTGCTGTTGGGATGTCATATATATATACATATATATATATAGAGAGAGAGAGAGATGAAGAGATAGATATATTGAGGGACAGACAGAGAGAGTTCCACAATTAGGAACTGACAACTGACTCTGAAAGTGCTGGAAACACTGGGATCTTGCTGTGTTTCAAAAACAATCTGCAGAACCTCCTAAACTGTCATCATCTTCAATGTCCTCCAGGCTTGGCTGGGACTGCTAGTGGAATCCTGCTGTGCATAATTCCCTTCATTCCAATGTCAGCTCACTTTCTCTCTCCCTTTCTCTGTACCTGTCCATCTCTGCTCAGCTTTCTTCCCCTCGGTCAGAAGTGAGACGACACCAGGTTATACTCCAGCAGGTTGAATCGAAATCACAAACTTTCAGAGCGCTGCTCCTTTGCCAGGTGAAGTGAAGTGTCCTGACGAAGGAGCAGCACTTTGAAAGTTTGTGATTTCAAACAAACCTGTTGGACTATAACCTGGTGTCGTCTGACATCTGGCCTTGTCCACCCCAATTCAGACACTGGCACCTCCACATCATTCTTCTTCTTGAGAATCAATTGATGTCTCTCTCTCTTCCTTTCTTCTACATTTTGATTGAAAGGCCATTTTCTGTCTCCCGTTTAAAATTTGTTCGGATCTTGCCAAGTGAGCAGGGTAAAGATGTGAAGGAAGTGGGGACATGGGGATTTACAGAAAGCTGTGGGAGAGGCATACAGCTGGGAACATGGAAGGAGAGATGATCAAATTGACACTGAGATTTTTTATTTGGAACAGGGGTAAAAAGAGACAGCAAATAAGTGCCCTTCGCTTACTGAGTTCCAAAATCTCCCTATTTTATCGGTATTTCCCCACTATTTTAATCCCAGGGTACAGATTTCAACTGAGATCAGGGCAAATGCTTTCTGACTGCTCCCCATGTTTATTTTATTTTCTGAGGGGCTGAGCAATGAAGCAATGGTGGAGAGCCATTCCAAGAGCCTGTGTCTCTCTCACTCTTCCTCCGTCTCTCTCTTTCCCTCTCTCAAACCATAATCACATCAATCATGATGGTGTGGGAGTACCAGGACAGATTGTCAGTGATCATCACATGACAGGGAAGTTGACACTCTCAACTATCTCCACCTCAGCAACATTGATGCAGACGGTGGTTGGGTCTCCTTTCTGCTTCCTGAAGTTAATGACCGGCTCTTCATTTTGCTGATGTTGATGGAGAAATTATTGTTTTTACACCATGCGGTTCAGCACTCAGTCTCTTTGCTGTATTCTGATTCATCATTGTCTGAGATCTGACCTACAATGGTGCCGTCCTCTGTGAACTTGTAAATGGAGTTGGAGCTTTTCGTGCAAGTGACCAAGTGTGTCAATTATGGTCGGGCAGATCATGTGGCTTATATGGATTTCTGTGAGGCATTTGACAAAGTCCCAAATGGGAAACTGATAAAGAAGGGAAAGTTCATGGGATCCATGAGTAATTTTAGCAAGTTGGGTCCAAAATTAGCTTAGTGGCAGCAGACAGAGGGTGGTGGTAGAAAACTGTTTGTGTGACTTGTGTCCAGGTCCAGTCATCCTACAATGATCAGTGCTGGGTCCCTTCATTGTTTGTGACATTCATAAATGATGTAGATGGGAATCCGGGTGGAGGGTGAAATGATGTTAAGTAGATTTGCAGATGCAACAGAGATTGGCTGGATGATCCTCTGATGATCAGAGGATTAGATAGGGTGGACAGTGGAAGCCTTTTTCCTCGGATGGTGGTGGCTAGCATGAGGGGACATAGCTTTAAATTGAGGGATGATAGATAAAGGACAGATGTCAGAGGTAGGTTCTTTACTCAGAGAGTAGTAAGGGTGTGGAATGCCCTGCCTGCACAAGTAGTGGACTCGCCAACTTTAAGGGCATTTAAATGGTCATTGGATAAACATATGGATGATAATGGAATAGTTTAGGTTAGATGGGCTTCAGATTGGTTTCACAGGTCGGTGCAACATCGAGGGCCGAAGGGCCTGTACCGCGCTGTAATGTTCTATGTTCTACGTTCTATAATGGTTGCCAGTGAGGGGAAGATTGTGTGAGGATATAAACAGATTGCTCAGTTGGACACAATGGTGGCAGATGAGGTGAAAATATGAGGTGATGCCCTTTGGAAGAAGCAGCAAAACAGGGTAACACTCAATGAATGGCAGGCCACCAGGATTTCAGGGTAATAGCGGGATCTTGGGATGCTTAGTCACAGATCCCTAAAGGTGGGGGATACAGGTTAATGGGGTACTTCAGAGGGTCTACGGGACATGTCATTTGAGTTTTATCAGTTGTGGTATAGATGAAAAGAGCAGGGAGGATATTTTGGTGCTGGACAGAGTATTGTTTTGGCCTCCGCTGGTGTATAGTGTGTAATCCTTGTCAATACACCGTAGAAAAGATGTCAACCCATTCCAGCGGGTGCAGACAAGACTCACCAGGATGTTGCCTGAGTTGGAGCTCCGATCAGAGGCTGGATAACCTCGGGTTGTCATCTTTGGAAGAAAGAAGACGTTGTCGGTTGCGGGGGGCGGGGGGCGAACTTGATTGACATTTATACGATTATGAGGGGCATGGGCAAAATATTTAGACAGCAGCTATTCCCATGTGACAAAGGATCAGTAACAAGGGCATATGGCACTCCCACATTTATCAGAGAAGGGCAGGAGCTTCACAGTGGATTTGAGTTATTTATTTTCACCCAGAGGACAGTGAAGGGCCTAAATGGAATTGCCTGGGATGGTAGGTGAGGCAGCTAACCTCAGAGAAGCTCTTCAACGAACACTTGAAGTTTCATAATTCTCAAAGATGTGGGCCTAGTATGGAACAATGGGACTCAAAAAGGTAACAGCTTATTATTGGCAGCACAGACTTGATGGGCCGTAGGATTTTCTGTGTTGTATGATTCTATAATTCTACAATATATGTATGGGCTTCTAAAATGGACAACAGTTACCACAATTTTTATTCTGTCATGTAAATGAGATGTTTTGTACAATGTGATCTGAGGAAAAGATGTGGTGAATTGTAAAGTGTCTCAAAGTGAGTCTGGCCTCATCTACATAGCTCCCAGTAACTATACAGTGACTGTAAACAGTCTCACAGTGAGCTTGTCCTCACCTACATCTCCCGGTAACTACAGAGTGAAGGTAAGCAGTGAGTCTGGCCTCAGCTAAACAGCTCCCAGTAACTATACGGTGACTGTAAACAGTCCCACATTTTGCCTGGTGTCATCTATGCACTTTCCAGTAACTACACGTTACCTGTAAATGGTTTCATCCACCCACCTCCCAGTAACATTACAGTGACTGTGAAGTGTGCCTGGCCTCATGTACACTCCTCCCAGTAACGAGAGAGTGATTTTAGCAGTTTTGCAGTGAGCCTAGCCTCACCTACACACCTGCCAGTAACTTCCCAATGTCTGTTCCCTGTTTCACAGTCAGCCCAGCCTAAAACCTCACTTTCAATGAGTCAATTATTTTTGCCCTCTTCTATTTATCCTGAGCCTTTGAGAATGCAGCCAGATTCACCTAAAAGGCTGCATTTCATTCTCCTCACTGTCTCGGTGCTCCCACGTACATCATTTGTCTCTCCCTTTCCCTCTGTAATAGTTCTTGTGAACCCCATCCCCCTCCCCACCCCCACCTTCTAGCTGCAATGTTGGACAATCACCACAATGGGCATTGCCGTTACTGCTCCAACTCATTCATATTTCTTCACAAAACAGAAACACAACTCTTCGACAAGGAATAAGTGGCAGGTGAGTGAGATAAATCATACATCTAAAAGCAGATTACTGCTCGATGGTGGGATTAACTTTATTTTATATGTATATAACAGAAGCAGGAAAAATCGCGTAGTCATGCATGCAAGTCATTTCACTGAATAAAACAGTGCAAAGAAATGATATTCCTGCTGTTCAACCAATTTCAAGAGTACAACGGAGAGAACATTTGGAGATGATACAGAAATTGCAGATATCAATGATTTAAAGAAGAGCACAGATCAAGATAGGGGAAACTGAACATGGTGTGCACACAAACTCTTAAACCATTTCATAAATGGAATGCTTCATTCAGGTGATTAAATCTGTCTCCCTCATTCTTTACTGGTCTCCTTCCCATTCGATTTTCTTCCACTCTCTGGGCCAACCTCAACATGGAGTTCCTTTTCCCTCCCCAGGTTGGCCTCATACCTTCCTTTACCCCGGGTATGTAATTGTTTCTTTTTAATGTGTGTTTGATTTTCGGTGGACATACTGCAGATGTTGTGATCAGGTCAGCCAGCTGAATCTCACAGAATATGAGTTTCCTGATTGGGCCAGATTAACAGCCCAAATCAGGGAGCCCTGGCTGACAGATAAGAAGGGTGAGTGTCAGAGATGCTGACACTCTGGTAGCTGCCTTTGAATGAGGCAGTGCTGAAGTCAAGGACAGCTCATGTGTAAATAAAGGGTGAATTGGAGATGGACACCGGGCTCAGTGTAGTTATTTCACATACATCTCCAGCACTGGGTTTGAATGTTACTGTATATCCTTCCCATTGCTGTCAAACATCTCTGTATGCAGTGATCAGCAGGGTTAGAACAGGAATGAAATGGAGAATGTGAGAACAGTATTGTGTTGCATTTGCAAAGTGTTGATGGACAGGTAAAAAAGAGGTTGTGAATGGAATTGATTTTGACTATGAGGAATTTTTGTGCTTATTGAGTTGATGATTGACTTGTTTCTCTCTGATAACATCTTGTGTGATTCGTCGAATGACAAGCAGAAAGGATATCACTGAATGTTGGTAAATTTGGATTATTACACTGGTATAAAATGTGACAGATGTATCGAATCGGCATGGCACTCATTTACAGAAATTCCCAGGTCTCACTGGTGTGTCAATGGCATCCATAGCGACTATGGCTATGGGATGCAGTAATTAGGTTGGGTGCATTCTGTACAGCTGATTTCGTTTTCTGTTCCATCACACCTTCTGATATGAAACCCGGCACGCCGCACTTCATTCAGCCTTTTCACTGATTCTCAGATGTTTGGTCAAATTGTTATCATTCCTGTATATTCTGCTGAAGACAAAATACTTGTGAATGGTTGGTTCCGTCCATATGTCCCGAAACGGGGGCTTTTTCAAGGCAGGGATGATGTTGTAGTTCTCCCTGTTACTAAAACAGCTCCGCAGGCATGCGGTGTGGGTGGTGTAGAAAAGGATACAGTCCACCGGTTGGTTCAGCCGGCTTTGAAACTGCCCGAAACGTCAGCCTCTCTCCTCCTGTGATGCTGCTTGGCCTGCTGTGTTCATCCAGCACCTTGTTGTCTTGAAACTGCTGAGCCGCGTTTTTCTGGTTGTTCCGGTCGGGGCACAGCAATTTATGCTCTGAGCAACAGCGGCCCTTGTTCGGATAAACTGCGATGTAACTTGCGTTTTGGATGTTTAGGAAGTCGTTCACGCTGCCGGTAATTAAAGGGCGTTCCGATTCGTCTGGGTTAAAGTATGGATCTCTGTTGGTTTGTCCGCACTCGGCGGGGGTTAAAGCCATTGGGAAGGCGAACTGTCTTCCCTCATTTCTGGTCATCCGATACCCGGCCGTTAGATGGAAACTGAAAGGGATAAAGTCAGGGTGTGAGTCAAGGGACAGACCTTGGGTGAAAAAATCACTTTGCAGTGTCAGTGGGCCCAGTTTGAGATGAGTCACTTGGAACATTGCCTATCATTTTAGAGAAAACGTGAAATTCTGCTATTCACAATTCAAGTTCTTGCATGGGAAGGTCAGCGTTGATTTATTTTTATTTCGCTCTTTCCCAGGGTTGTAGTAAATTCTAGGACTACAAACCGTCAGTGAGATGTTAAACAGAAAGCCAGGGTAATGTGACAGAGAGGAACATTGTTACTCATCTTTGTGCAAATCCTCCTGCAATGAATCACAGAATGCCACTCGCCTTCTTGATAACTCGCTGCAGCTTCATTTCAAGTTACTTTGACTGATTCACTAGTGGATGCCCCACGCCACTCGCAATTGTTAGGAATAGATAGCGAGGGGGAGAGAGAAAGAAAGGGAGAGAATGAGAGCTATAGGAGCAAAGAACGGGAGCTGATGGTAGAGAGAATCCTGGAAGAATTATGAAACAGAAAGAGTTTAGTGCATAAGGGCAATATATATGGCAAGTAAAATACAAGGGACAGAAGTAAGAGACAGAAAAAAAACTTGCAGGCAGACAGGAAATGTGAATAAAAGCGAAGGAGGCAGATGGAGACAAAGGAAAGGTGAGAGAGGAGCTGGTTGATTCAGTGAACAGTAAAATGTTGCCTGTGTGTAGGATTTGGGCATTTTCTTCAAACCTCACTCGGATGTATTTCGTGCTCTCCTTTATTTCGGGGTCAGCGGACGCTATCGATTTCACTCAGCGCTGTGAACCAGGGAAACCTGGTAACAGTTCCAGTGAGAGCCCCTTCCTCAGGGAGTGACAGAAGTCCTGGGTCGTGGGTTGAGACTTATTTCACACAGCTACAGAGCACTCCCTATACCTGCTGTGTCCTCTCCATTTATTACCAGTCTGCGACAGGCAAGAAGGCTCAGATTTGACCTAACATTTTGTGCGGCCATCAGCTTACAGAGCTGGTCAGGTAAGATCTGTTTCAATTACGCTTACCGGGGAACAATGTGAGCCAAGGCATCGTTATGCAGTTCAGCCGCATCTGATTTGGAGATCGTGAGCAGCAACAACCGGAACAGACAGAGTGTGCGCATTTTGAAATTTGTCAGCACCCTTTACTCGTACTACAGGGAGAACACCGACAAAACTGAAAAGAATGAAAAAAACGACTTGTTCAATTCACAACTTCATCGGCGAGAGAATGAAAGACATAGAGGGAGACGCATGTAGGCAAACAAAAAAATGTTTCTATTATTGTAGGTGGTACTTTGCCAATTTATTAAACAGAAGTTCTGGTTATCACACATGGGTATGAAATGCAGATGAAGTTTGGAGTTTCTTCTAGGAGTTACAGATTATGGCCAACTTTTCTTAATAGTTGCAATAGGACCATGGCTGTCTTGGCGGATATTTGGAGGAGACCTGTACTCAGTCTCCCAAGTACAACTGAAAATCTACAATGTCCACAACAATTTGCACTCACATAGTATCTTTCAAGGATTCATATGTCCCATAGGGTTTCCACAGGTTTCCAGTACAGCAAACTGATCACAAACTGACCCTGGTGTGGGTCCAGTTATTCACAATACATTGTCAGCAGATTGAATAAGTGAATCCAGGGTGAAATATGCAGCTTTGATGACAATCCAAAACTGTGCATCATTGTGGCTGATGTAGAGGAAAGACGAGACTTCGGAATGATATAAACAAGATCAGAAAATTGGGTAAACATGTGGAAGGTGCAAATGTGTAGCTGCCCATGTCAGTAGGGAAAAATTAACAGAATGGCAGGGTATTATTGAAATGGTGATTGAAAGGGGCAATATTGGCATCAATAAGGTGCAGATGGATAGGGTGGGACATTTTTCACTGGAGCGTAGGAGGTTGAAGAGTGACCTTATAGAGGTTTATAAAAATCGCGGGCGGCATAGATGAGATGAATACCAAAGGTCTTTCCCCTCGAGTAGGGGAGTTCAAAATGAGAAAGCATAATTTTTAGGTGAGAGGAGAAAGATTTAAAATGGACCTGTGGGGCATTTTTTTTTAATCACACGGAGAAGGTTGCTTGTTGATTGAACTGCCGGAGGAAGTGGTCGATGCAGGAACAGTTACAAAGTTTAAAAGATATTTTGGACAGGTACAAGAATATGAAAGAACATGAGCCAAACGTAGGCAAACGGGGAATAGTTTTGTTTGGGCATGGATGAGTTGGACTGAAGGGTCTTTTTCCATGTTGTATGAATCTATAACCAAGTGGATGTCCTTGTCCAGTGGTCACTGAAGTCGAAAATTATGGTGTAGAAGCGTGGCAAGGTGTCAGAAAGGCAGATGGCATGTTGGCCTTCATTATGCGAGGGTTTCAGTACAGCTTGAAAGTTTGTACAATTGGTTAGACCACAGCTGGTGTATTACATGCATTCTTGTTCCAGGTACCTACGGAAACTGATACCTACTCTGCAGTGACAGCAGTAAGGTTTTCCCAGAATAATTCCTGCTGTGCCAGGTTGGCCCTATGAGAAGTGTTGGGGTTGAGTGGGTCTGCACTCACTGGATGATATATGAAGGTGAAGTGTCTCATTGATGTGTCCAGAATTCTGTCAGTGTTCAGGATGCAATGATAATGTTGCCCCAGGTCTGGGAGTCCAAATAAAGGGACCACAGTCTCAGGATACACACGGGACACCATTTCCAACTGAGATGATGACAAATGTCTTTACTCAGAGAGTGGTGACCATCTGGAGACATCTACCACAAAAGGCTGTGGAGGTGAAGGCGCTGAATTTTTTTTCAAGAAAGGAACAGATTGAATTCCAGAAGCTAAAAGTGTCATTGGATATGGGAAAAGAACAAATGTATGACATTGCAATAAGGGATCAGCCAGGATCATAACGGAAGGTGGAACAGAGCTGATGGGAAGGTCACCAATTCTCCCATTGCATTTTCTTTCCTCTTATTAGCTTTTACTAAGAGATATTCAGCTTCTCTTCTGTCCTGGCTTGCTATCCATTATCTCCTTGTTTACTCACCCCTTTCATATGTCATGGAATGGACCAAACCTCCTAAAAAACAGCAAGGAGATAGCCTGGGCACTAAATTTTATTTACAGGCAAGTAAGTGCTGCTGCATTCCAGATGTGATTTGAATGGTCAAACTACTGAGCTTTAAGCAAAACACACTTTATTATAACTCAATAATTAAAATGCAAAAAAAAAATGGACACAAGTTCAACTCTATTGAAATACTTAAATAATTAATTGTTTAATGACTGCTCATCAACTGATCCAATACAGCAACATCCCATGAACGCAGCCTGGCAAAGGCAAATCCAGCAATTCAACAGCTTCCAGTCCAGGAGAAGGATCAGCAACAGGATGAATCTAGCAGCACACAGAGAGAGAGAGAGGGACAGGGAGCTGTATCTAGCAGCTTCAACTCAAAAAGCCCAATTTCAACAATTAAAAGCAAAACTAAAACCTTTCGTCTGTGTGAGCCCGACTCCGCCCATTCCTGCTTCTTTTGTTTACTTTAAACAAAAATTACTTAATTTGCTTTTCATGGAGCAGACACCCTGGCACCTACTTCAGAACTCCTTCTTGAAGAGAAACCAAACAGAACAAATCCCTCTTAAAGGCACACATTGTCACACATCTATCTCTCTCTCTCTTTGGGCTCGATCTCCACCACCTGCTCACCCCTCCCTTCCCCACCACACCACCCCCCCCAACCCAGTCTTCAGTATAAATACCACTTCTTCCCTACTGCTTTCAGTTCTGATGAAGAGTCACCAGGCTTGAAGCAGTAAATCTGTTTTCTTCCTACAGATGCTGCCAGACCTGCTGAGTTTTGAGGTTGACTGTATAAATTTCAAAGACAATTAGTGATGGGTAATGACGGTTGATTTAGCCAGCAAATACACCAAAGTGCAAAAGCTGAACTTTCTTCTCTGCTATCTCGGGGTTTCTGTCACTCCAAGCACTCCTGTCTAGACACCGTGCTATCTCTGAGCACAGACAGGATCCAAAGTGCAGAGCCAAGTTTACGCTTATGCCTCCAAAAATACAGTTGCCAGATAATCACCCCCTGAACGAGACATCGGCATGCACGAAGTTCAGACTTTATTACATTGTCACTGAGCTGCTCTTTCTTGACCTGCGGGTATTTGCTCTGACTGTGGTTGGTACAGATCACAACAGCATGCACCAACACACCCACAGTACAGCTGGAAGCTATCATTTACCATCCATCCAAACAATATTGCAGTTTAAGAATTGGAATTCAAATTGTGCCTTTTCCACATTTTCACTGACATTATCTTGTCAAACCAGGGATTCAGAAATATAATGTCATGAATTCAGCAACCTGCTTCAGAAAGAGAGGGAGACAGTAAGAGAGACAGGCTGACAGACATTGTGAGTAAGACAGACAGACAGAGAGAGAGCAACAATAAACAGAGCCAGACAGAGAGAAAGACACATAGAGAGAGACAGTGTGACAGAGAGAGCGGGGGGAAAGAGATGGTGAGAGAAAGAAACTGTGTGTTTGTGAGAGAGAGAGAGAGACGGAGACAGACAGGGAGAAACAGAGTGTGAGAGACAGAGAGGGAAAGTGAGAGATACAGAGAGGAACAGAGAAAGCAATGATAGAGACAGAGAGAGAAACAGAGTGAGAGAAAGAGAGGGAGACAGGGATTGAGACAGAGAGAATGACATGTATGTGAGAGAGACAAACACAGAGAGAGAGATCGAGAATGTGTGTATGACGGAGACGGAGTCAGTGAGTGAGAAACAGGCAATGAGAGAGAGACACTGTGAGGAAGAAAGACAGTGAGAGAAAGAGAGACAGTTTTTGATAGGGTGAGACAGAAAGAAAGAAAGTGAGATAGACAATGAGACAGACATAGAGAGGGAAAGAATGAGACACAGAGAGACTGTGAGAGATCAATAGTGAGAGAGATGGTGAGAGAGAGAGGAGACAGATGCTGTGAGAGACAGAAAGAGAGACAGCGAGTCAGACAGTAGACACAGAGAGAGACACAAAGAGGGAGACACAAGGAGAGGGAGATAGATAGACATGACAGAGAGGGTGAAATAGCAAGAGGAACAGTGAGAGAGAGAAAGGGGGAGTTTGACACAGACAATGAGAGACACAGAAAGAGGGAGAATGACAGTAAGCGAGAGAGACAGAGAGGGAAAGAGCGAGAATTGGGAGAGGGAAACAGACAGACAGAAAAAGTGTGAGTGAGGGAGTCAGTAATTGAAAGAGACAGAGAGAGGGAGGCACTGAGACAGAAAGAAAGAGAGAGAGAGACAGAGTGCAAAAGAGAGGAAGGGAGAGTGGGAGAGAGTGAGATAGAGAGAGGAAGAGACAGAGGCAGAGATCGAATCGAATGGAGAGAAACAGCCAGACAGAGGCACAAAAAAGATTCACTAACCTGAAACACCTCATCTCTGAACTAATTAATGACTCTACCCTTGAGTCCTCAATTATGTCACTATCCATTCTGTATTTTGTGTCTCCTCCTTTTAATTTGGCCAGACATTTACATCTTCGCAAAACAATCTTCTTGGCAAAATGAAATGCAGCATGTTCATCCATCTCTGAGGTCAACAGGCATAGAATGCAAAAATTCAATTGCATTTGCATGTTCCTTTGCTTCGTACCCATTTGATGACTAAACTCTGGTGGCTCGTTCCAGACTGTCCTCAAGGTGAGACATTTATTCAGTATCCAACGTTTCAAAATGTGTGTTTAATTACATAAACTCCACTGTTTTTTTAATGAGGCAAATAGTTTCATGTGCAATGCTACTGCCATCTGACAAAATACTTTTATGTTGAACTCTCCACTGGAAGCGTATCCTTCCCTCATAAGATCAGCAATACTATGCACTTTACTTAAAGGCACAAACCATCTGAAATCTGGCAAGTGGGCAACCTGACAGTGAAGCATTGCCTCACCACTGCTCCTGGTAATGCGACAGTCTGTATCCTCTGCGGTTTGGATATCTTGCATTTAAATAGAAGATTTTAACTATTTCATCATTTGTGACAAATTTAAGTTCCAGTCATGAGCAGAAGTCCAACAAGATCTAATCATGGAATACAGGGGAAGGTCAAGATTGTTGTCAATCAAAGAAAAAGATGTGTAAAGCTGAATTTGGGGGTGAGTGGGGACGTCTTATGTTGCAGTGGTAATGAACAGGTTGTTTTGACAAATAGGTTACTTTAAAACAATATGTATAAAGCTGACATTAAACCCCAGGCCTGGGGATTCGGAACACTTTTGAATTCAGTAAAGCAGGACTAACAATATAATGCATTAAGAGAGAAAATAGCATGAAATTAGATGAGTGAGAGACATAAATATGTATTTTTAAAAGCTTTCCCCTGTATTCCATGATTAGATCTTGTCGGACTTCTGCTCATGACTAGAACTTAAAATTGTTGCAAATGATGAAACAAAATCTTGAATTTAAATGCAAGCTGTGAAGACCACAGAGTACACAGACTGTCGCAATACCAGGAGCAGTGGTGAGGCAATCCTTCACTGTCTGGTTGTCCACTTGCCAGATTTCAGGTGGTTTGAGGCAAGTGCACATTACTGGTGATCTCATGTGGGAAGGACGTTGCTTCCAGTGGAGTGATCAACATAAGAGTATTTCTTCAGATGAAGCTTCTGACTTGCTTCTGACAGTCACATTGCACACAAAATTATTTACCTTGTTAAAAAAAAGGTCCTGTTTATTGAACACGTGTTGAATTGTTGGATGCTGAAGTAATGTCTCACCTTGAGGAAAGTCTGGAACCAGCCACCAGAGTATAGTCATCAAATTAGTTCAAAGCAAAGGAACATACAAAAGCAATCAAAATTTTTGTTTTGCATTTTGCATTCTATCCCTGTTGACGTAAGAGATGGATGGATGTGTTGTGGTGAAGATCGTTTAGCCAAAAGATTGTTTTGCAAGATGTTCTAAATTGGAGAAAGGCAAATTTTGACGGTGTTAGGCAAGAACTTTCAAAAGTTGGGGTTGAATATTTGCAGATAAAGGGTCAGCTGGAAAATGGGAAGGCTTCAAAAGTGAGACAGTGAGAATCCAGAAACACCATTTTCCTGTTGGGGTGAAGGGCAAGGCTGGTAGGTATGGGGAATTTTGGATCACTGCAGAAGTTGAGGCTTTTCCTGAAACAAAGAAGGTTGCATAGGTCAGGAACAGACAGCAGGGATCAAGTGAATCCCTAGAAGAGTCTAAAGTCTCTAGAAGTATATGTAATGGGGAAAGCAGGAGGGCATAAAGGTGACATGAGATCACTTTGGCAAATGTGACGAAGGAGAATTGAAAGGGATTCTACAAATGCATGAAGGACAAAAAAGTAACTGGGGAGAGAATACGGCTCATTGAAAATCAACTTATGCGTGGCATCGCCGGAGATGGGAGGAGATACTAGATGAGTAGTTTGCATCAGTTTTTATTGTGGAGAAGGATATGGAAGCGAGAAAATTTGGAGAAATAAACAGTGCTATCTTAAAAAAAAATGTCCATATTACAGAGGTGCTGGATTGCTTAAAATACATAAAGGTGGATAAATCCCCGGGACCTGATCAGGTTGTACCCTCGAGCTCTGTGGGAAGCTAGAGAAGTGATTGTTGTGCCTCTTGCTGAGGTATTTGTGTCATCAATGCCACAGAGGTTGGCTAAAGTGGTGTCACTATTTAAGAGACATGGTAAAGAAAAGCTAGGGAACTATAGACGAGTGTGCCTGACATTAGTAGTGGGCAAGTTGTTGGAGGAAATCCTGAGGGACAGGATTTTGATGTATTTGGAAAGGCAAGGACTGACTTGGGTTGGTCAATATGGCTTTGTGCATGGGAAATCATGTCTCATTAACTTGATTGAGTTTTCTGAAGAAGTAACACAAAGGCCTGATGAAGGCAGAGCAGTGGATATGATCTGTATGGAATTCAGTAAGGCGTTCGACAAGGTCCTGCATGTTAGACTGGTTAGCAAGGTTTGATGACATGGAATACTGAGGGAACTAGCCATTTGGATACAGACTGGCTTGTAGCTAGAAGACAGAAATTGGTGGTGGAAGGTTTCATTTCAGATTGGAGACCTGTGACCAGTGGTGTGCCACAGGGATTGGTGCTGGACCCACTGCTTTTTGTTGTTTGGATGTGAATGTATGACATGAAAGTGGACATAGAAAGATAGAAAATAGGAGCAAGAGGAGACCATTCAGCTTTTCAAGCCTCTGGGATGTTTTATTTGTTTAAAAAACAAAAGAGAGCTGGCAGGGATTCTAGACAGGAGAGAATGAGAGAAAGAACCTCCTCTGAGATACTCAGTGAACTGAATTAAAATGGCCAATGATGTGATCCTCAAATTATATCATCCTGCCCATCACACATCGCACATTACTCTGACATTGTAACAAGTCTTTTGGGAGAGTTTCACATTTAGGGTTTTAATTTCCCCTTTTGGCAGAGTCCTGTCGGTCAGAGGCTCCCTTGAGGTTTACGTGTTTGTGCCAAATCCCAAGGTCCTGGTTACTTTAACCCCAGGCTTGAAACCTGTTTTAAAATGACAAGGCCACAATCCAACAGCACCCTGTTAACCAATGGCCCATAAAAAAGCCAGGTGCTCACAAAAGAAATGAAACCTCGGGGTAATAAACAGAAACAGCTCACATGGACACCACGGAGTGTTGCCTGTTGTACAGGCCTCAGGCCTCAGAACTATGGCCCCCCTCTTGGAGGATGCTCTTGTTCAAAGATCACCATGTCCCAAAGTCACACTCTCTCTCTTTGGATCTTCTGAGTGAACAACAATTCCCTTGGAAAAAAGAGACAGGATTATAGGAGACAGCAACGACTACAGATGCTGGAGTCAGAGTCAATACAGCGTGGATCTGAAGGCTCACAGCAGGTCAGGCAGCATCAGAGGAGCAGGAAAGTCAATGTTTCGGGTTTACACCTTTCATCAGGCTCGCTTCCCACTGACCAATCCCCTTAGGGGGCAGTAGGGATTGGTAAGTGGGAAGTGTGGGGCAGGTAGGTGGGAACGAAGATGGACAGATTGTGTCAGGTCATGGAGGTGGGGATGAGAGGGAGGGGATGAGGCCGGGGGCGGGGTGGGGGAGGTGGGAAAATAGAATTCACCAGTTTTACCACGTTGAGGCCATTGGGCTGTAGGCTCCTGAGGCGGAATTTGAGGTGTTGTTTATCCAGTTTGCGTGTGGTGTCATTTTGGCACTGGAGGAGGCCCAGGATGGAAATGTCACCAAGGGAGTGGGAGAGGGAGCTAAAATGGTTGGCAACCGGAAGGTGTTGTTGATTATAGTGTACAGAGCGTAGATGCTCCGTGAATTGGGCACCAAGCCTACACTTGGTCTAACTGGTGTAGAGAAGGCCACATCAGGAGCAACGGATACAGTTGACCAGTTTGGAGGATGTACAGGTGAACCCCTGTCAGATAATGGAAAGTTTGTCTGGGGCCTTGGAAGGAGGTGAGAGGGGAGGAGAAGCACTTCCCGCAGTTACAGGGAAAGGTACTGGGTGTGTTGGGGTTGGTGGAGAGTGTGGAGCGGATGAAGGAGTCGCGGAGTGAGTGGTCCCTGTGAAAGGCAGATAGCGGTGGGGAGGGAAATATCTTTTTGGTGGTGGGGTCGGATTGCAGATGGTGGAAGTGACGGAGGATGATGCGCTGGTTGCGGAGGTTGGTGGGATGGTATGTGAGGACCAGGGGGATTCCGTCCTTATTTTTGTTGTGGGGAGGGAGTTTGAGGGCATAAGTGTGGAAATGCAAGGGATGCGGTTGAGGGCATTGTGGACCTTTGGGAGAGATGGCACAGCAAGATCCCAGTGATTCCAGTCTCAGCAGAACACTGACAATCTCTCAGCAGCATATCAGTTACAGATTGAGTTTTTCTGCTTGACAACCTTTCAAAAACTTCATAAACGACAAGTTTGCTGCTTCGAACACTCACTGTCTGCCACAATGGTATTGCAGCCATTGTTGCACAGAAACATCCCTGTCCAACAACATAGCAGTGCCAGCCTGATAATCTGATTCCTTTATCCTCTGAGATACTGCTTAAATGTTAACTGTTTGCTGTAACTCCAGAAATTAACTAATCTCAAACGCCTCTCTCTGTCTCTCCCTCCTACTCTCTGGCCTTCTCTCTCTCTCTCTCTGTCTCTGTATCTCTCTCTCCCCTACCTCTCTCTCTCTGTTCCCAGAAACACGTACACACACCCCCACGCACATGCACAGACACACACACACACACACACACACAAAATCTGAACCAGACAGGTAAAGCTACTGACTCTCTCTACAGACAGAGGGAAAACAGGATTTAAGACTGAATCTGATGCATTCTTCTCCAGATTTATTCTCAGTGAGGGCTTTATTATCTCCACCCCTGGAGTGTCGGACACATTGCAAAGTCTCTCAGTCCCCTCTCTAAGACCTCTCTGTCCCACAGAGATGTTAATGTTAGGACAGGAACCTTGTTGAATCTCCCTGAACATTGACATGTTAATTTGAGAGCAGCAAAGCTTGATCTTCCTTGTTTTCATTTAATATTTTAAAAAAGTTTTGTTAATTATATCAGTGCAGTTTGAAATTATTCAACATTGATCCCACATGAGCCTCTAAGATTTTCTGACCCTAAAACCTCCAACACACACAGAAGTGGCCAGACCATGGGGATATTTGCCGAGGTTCTCTCTCTGGGGATTTTTATGCTGTCAGTGTGATTCCTAGATATGACTCTCTCTCTCCCTTTCTCTCTCTCTGCTCCTGTCTCTGTCTTTGTCCATCTCTCTTCCTGTCCTGCACTCATTGCAGCCATTTCAAGCTTGACTTCCATCTTCTCTGGGTAAAATCACAGGTCATCTGATTGCTCTGTCCCCTATGATGCTGCACAAGTATTCATTATCTGCTCAAACTCCAGAAACCAACATTCCTGCTGTTTCTCTACCCAAAATACCTCTCCCTGTGTCTCCTCCTGTCTCTCTTTTTCCAGTGCATCTCTTTCTTTCGCTGTCGAAATTATATTATCCTGCCCCACACACATCACATATTACTCTTCCTTATGCCAAGTGTTTAAGGAGAATTTCACATTTAGGGTTTTAATTTCCTCACTGGGGAGTTCTGTCTGTTAGACACTCACTGTGGGAAGGGGGCTAACATGTTTGTATGAAACCCCAAGGCCCCGGTTACTTTAACTCCAGGATTCAAACTTGTTTTAAAATGGCAGAGCCACAATCCAACGGGATTCAATGAACCAGAGGCCCCTAAAAAACCAGGGTCCCCCAGAGGAAATCAAACCTCAGGGTAATAAACAGACACAAATCACGTGGGCCACATGGGGTGCGGCCTGTCAAACTGGCCTCGGGCCAATATCCGCCCCTCCCCTCTGGAGGAAATTTCTGTCCAAGGAAAGGATTTCTAGTCCTGTCGCAGTTTCAAAATAAAAATTCCTGTGCTGGATGGATGGATAGCGTGTGAGAGAGAAAAGTATTGGAACTGGAATGGGGGGACATTTTTAAACAAATTACACAGCAAGAGGTCATTCCATCACACAAAATATCCTCAGCAAACCCGATAACAATTAAATTGAGGAAAAAGTTTGGGATTTCAATCCTGCAAACATCGGGCAGCCGTAAAACTGTGAGCTAATCGAAACAGTCGTTGCTTCGATTGCATTGCTGCAGGCCATCGGAGAACAGCAAAACCTGACAGGCAGCAAAGTATCAGCAGCAAGATGAGCTCGATTTTTCTGATGGGTGCTGCTTAAATGTTAAATATTTGTTGCAGCCACAGGCACTGACATGACTGATATTTCATAATCTCAAATGTCTCTCTCTGTCTCCCTCCCTCTCTCTTTCTACTGCCCCTCTCCCTTTTTGAACTCTCCCTCTGTCTCACTTCAATGTCAATTTTAAATTTCACACATTATTATTGTGACATTATAGCAAGTCTATATGAGACAGTTTGACATTTAGGGTTTTAATTTTCTCTTTGGGAAGTCCTGTCTGTCAGACACTCATTGGTGGTGTTGGGGGTTAACAAGTTCGTATCACATCCCAAGACCTCGGTTAATTTAACCCCAGGCATCAAACCTGTTTTAAAAGACAGGGGCACAATCTGACAGGACCCAGTTATCCAGAGGCCCCTTCAAAAAACGGGGTGCACCAGAGGAAATCAAACTTTGGGGGAACAGAGACAGACCTCATGTGGGCCCCACAGAGTGCAGCCTGTTGACTAGGCCTCAGGACTGTGTGTCCTTCTTGGAGGAAGCTCTTGTTCATAGATTACCTTGTCCCAAACTCACTCTCTCTCTTTGGATTTTATGAGTGAATAACAATTCCCTGGGAGAAAAGAGACAGGATTAGAAAATCTTCAGAGAGATGGCACAACAAGATCCCAGGGATTTCCTCTGTCAGCAACATTGAAATATTAAACATGTCAGCAGGAAGTTGATTTTTCAGGCCAGACCCTTTGAAAACTTTACAAAATAATCAGTTAGCTGATTAGAAGTCTTACTGCTTGCTAAGATGACATGGTGGCAATTTATGCACAGCAAGATCCTACATGGAACAGCCAAATCATCTGATTCATTTCTCCCGTGCAATTCTGGTCAAGTGTTAATTATTAGCCTGAATGTCAGAAACTAACATTACTGCTGTTTTTCAATCTCAAATACCTCTCCCTCTCTCTCCTCCTGTGGAAGGGTTATTCACACTCACTCCATGAGTATTGAGCAAACTAATGGAGCTGCATCTTCTCAGGCTTTGGATCTTAGGACAAAGAGAAGAAGAGAACAAAGATCAATACAGCACAGGAACAGGCCCTTCGGCCCTCCAAGCCTGAGCTGCCACATTTTTCCCTTCCATACAAAACCTGGCTTCACATACAGAATCCGTATCCCTCAATTCCTTTCCTGTTCATGTATTTGTCCAGGTGCTTCTTGAATCCTGCTATTGTGCCTGCTTCCACCATCTCCACTGGCAGTGAGTTCCAGGCACTCAACACCCTTTGTATGAAAAACTTGCTGTGCACATCTCTTTCAAACTTCCCCCCTTTCCCACAGCTTGAAACTGTGTCCCCCAGTAATTGACACCTCTACCTTGGAAAAAGCCTCATACTTTCCATGCTAGCAATGCCATTCACAATCTTAAAAAATTCTATTAAGTCGCCCCTCAACCTCCTGCGTTCCAGTGAAGACAAACCCAGTCCATCCAAGACAACAAGGTGCAGAGCTGGATGAACACAGCAGGCCAAGCAGCAT
>NC_063380.1:888766-897430 GCF_021869965.1 Rhincodon typus | reverse complement strand
ATGCTGCTTGGCCTGCTGTGTTCATCCAGCTCTGCACCTTGTTGTCTCAGATTCTCCAGCATCTGCAGTTCCTACTATCTCTCCCAGTCTATCCAATCTTTCTTCATGGCTAAAAATCCCCATACCAGGTAACATCCTGGTGAACATTTTCTGCACATTCTCCAAAGCATCCACATCCTTCTGGTAGTGTGGTGACCCAAACTGTACTCAATATTCCAAGTGTAGCACAACGGAAGTTCTCTAAAGCTGCAGCATAACTTGCCTGTCATTATACTCAATGCCCCTTCCAATGAAGGTAAGCATGCCATAGGCCTTTTTCCTACATTACCGACCTGTGCTGCCACCTTCAGTGATCTGTGGACCTGCACAACCAGAGCTCTCTGCATATCAACAATCCTAAGGGTTCTGCCATTTACTGTCTAATTTCCACCTGCATGTGATCTTCCAAAATGCATCGCCTCACATTTGTCTAAATGAAGTTCCATCTGCAATTTTTCTACCTTATCATGCCTCCAACTGATCTATATCTTTTTGTATCCTCTGACAATCCTCCTCACTTTCCGCAATTCTACCAATTTTTGTATTGTCCTGAAACTTACTAATTAGACCAGCCATGTTTTCCTCCAAATCATTTATGTAGACCACAAACAGCAAAGGTCCCAGCCCTGATCCCTGTGGAACACCACTAGTCACTATCCTCCATTTTGAAAACCATCCTTCTACTGCTACCCTCTGTCTCCTATGACTGAGCCAGTATTCTATCCATCTTGTCAGCTCACCCTGATACCATGTGACTTCACCTTTTGTCCCAGTCTGCCATGAGGGACGTTGTCAAAGGCTTTACTGAAGTCCATGTAGACAACATCAACCGCTTTTCCATAATCAATCATCTTTGTCACCTCTTCAAAAAATTCAGTCAAGTTAGTGAGGTGTGACCTCCTTTGCACAAAGCCATGCTGTCTATCGCAATTTGTCCATTTGCTTTGAAAAACATATGGGCCTTGTCCCTGAGAATGTTTTTCACTAATTTCCCTACCACTGATGTAAAGCTCACAGACCTGCAATTTCCTGGATTATCCCTGCTACCCTACTACAATGGGAGAACATTGGCTATACTCCAATCCTTTGGGCCCTCATGTGTGGCCAAACATGATACAAAGATGTCTGTCAATGCTTTAGCCATTTGTTCTCTTGTATCCTTTAATATTCTGGCATAGATTCAATCAGGACCCAGGGACTTATCTACCTTCATACTTTTTAAGACACTCAAAACCTCTTCCTTTGTAACAGTAACTTGGCTTAGAAATTTGACCCTCCCTTCCTTGAGATCATCCTCCACAAATTCCTTCTCTTTTTTGAATCCCAATACAAAGTATATGTTTAGGATCTCACCTCCCTCTTCTGGTTCCACATACAGGTTTCTTCCTTTGTCCTTGCATGGGCCAACCCTTTCCCTGGCTACCCTCTTGATTTTTATAAATGTATACAAGGGCATCGGATTCTCCTTAATCCTATTTGCTAATGACTTTTCATGATCCGTTTCAGCCCTTCTAATTCCTTGTTTACGTTCTTTCTGATATTCCTTATATACTTCAATAGCTTCATCAGTTCCCATCCTCCAGGACTTTACGTATGCTTCCATTTTATTTTTGACCAAAGTCATAACATCACTGGTCATCCAAGGTTCACGTTACTTGCCATACCAATCCTTCATTCTCACAGGAACATGCCGCTCCTGAACTCTTATCTATTGCCGTTTGATATACTCCCACATGTCCGATATGGATTTACCCTCAAACAGCTGCCTCCAGTCCAAATTCTCCAGTTCCTGCCTCATGTTGTTGTTGTTCACCCAACCCCACTTTAACACATTTACCTGAGGTCTGCTGTTATCCCTACCCATGAGTGTCTTAAAACTCTCACAGCTTTATAGGGTTGTTTCTGATGTTGATGTGGCCCATGGATATAACTGAATTCAGGCTATTTGAGAGCACATATTCATCAAGTGACATGCAGGTGAGACCGGGTAAGGTTGGCAGTTTCCTTCCCTGCGGGGTATTAGTGAACCTGAGCAATTTTTTTAACATGGTTTCATACTCATCATTAGATTTCTATTGAACTCCAAGTTCCACCACCTGCCATGGTGAGATTCGAATCCAGGTCGTCAGAACATTACCCAAGGCTCAGGATTAATCTTCCAATCACAATACCATAAGGTATTGGAATGAAGCTTATTAGAAGGAAATCAGTATTAATAGGGAAATTGTGCTGGGAAAATGAATGAGATTAAAGGCCAATGAATCCCCAAAGCCTGATTATCTGTGTTCTGGAGTCCTTCCTGAGGTGGCTTTAAAAGTAGTGGATGCATTGGTGGTCATCTTTCAAGTTCTATAGATTCTAGAGCAGAGGAGGGGATCTAATTCAACACCAATATTTAAAGAAAAAGGAGGCACAGAGAAAACAGGGAATTAGAGACAGGCTCCCCTGGTATTGGTAATGGGTAAAATGCTAGAGTCCATTCTAAAATGTTTAATCGCAGAGCACTTGGGAAACAGTAAAAGGATTGTCACAGAGTCAGCATGGAGTTACAGAACAGAAATAATGCTTGACAAATCCACTGGAAGTTTTGATTAGAAGAGATTAGAATGCAAAATGAAAGCACATGGAATTGGGACAATATTCTGACTTGGATAGAGAACTACTTGGCAGACAGGAAACGGAGTAGGAATAAATGAACCGTTTTTCTGAGTAGCAGCCAGTGACCAGTGACGTTTTACAGTGATCAGTGCTACGGCCCCAGCTAATCACTATGTGTGTATATACACATATATTTATATATATATATTTATACATGTAGTGATTATATATTTATATATTTTATGTATAGATTTAGAGTAGGGAAGGGCATGGGGAGAAAATGGGAACAGGGGACTTAGGTGGATGATCTGCCATGGTTATATTGAATAACAGAGCTGGGATTGTAGCGCATACTCCGGCATCTATTTACTATGTTTCTATGTGTAGGATCACCCAATGCTCTTAGGATTGGAGTTCCAGCATTTGGACACAGCGAACCTAAAGGAATGGTGACATTGCTCAAAAAGCTTTCTGAAAACTGCATTCCCTCCACAGATGATCCAAGACCTGTTGACTCTCTCCAGCAATTTCTGTCTTTGTAATTGGTACACACAGCTGCTACTGCCCATTGGTAGTGAACAAAGTGAATGTTTAACATAGCACCATAAGAACAGGATGAGGCCATTCAGCCTCTTGAGCCTGCTCTTGCTTATTCTAGATCATGGCTGACCATCTACCTCAATGCCATCTCCCCAAGCTATCCCCACATCACTGATGTAATTACTAAAAGGAAATCTTATCAGTCTCCATCTTGGACTTAATTAATGATCAAGTTTCCATCGACTTCTGGGGTAGAGAATTCATAAGGGTCACTATTGGAGTGAAGAGGTTCCTGTTCTTCTTGGTCCTAATGGTTTGTCTTTTTTTCTGAGGCTGTGCTTCCTTACTTGAGGTCCAACAGCCAGGCAAAACCCACTTTCTACATCAACTCTGTCTATCCCTTTAAGAATGTTATAACTTTCTGAGAATGTTGCTCATTCTTCCAATCTCCAGAGAAAACAGGCTGAGTCTCCTCAATCTCTCATTTGTAGGACAGTCCCACTAACCCAGCAATCAGCTGAGTGAAACTCCCTGTAACCCCTCTTCGAAAATATATCCTTCCTTCGGCCAGAGAGCCAGAAGTGCACACAATACACCAGGGAGGTCTCACCTATACAAATAAAGCATGACTTCTACGCTCAACAGCTAACGTACGATTTGCCTTCTGAATTGCTTTCTGCACCTGCATGCTCATGCTTGTGAACAGGGATACCCAGCTCCTTTTAGACCTCAACACTTTGTAACTCTTACCATATCAAATAATGGTCTGGACTGTCAGGCCTCCAACCAAAGGGGAGAGCCTTATACTTATTCACATTATATTTTATCTAACATGCTCTTGTCTACTCAGTTAGCGTATCGAGGTCCTCCTGAAGCTTCTTTACACCCTTCTCAATACTTGTAATCCCACTAAGTTTTATGTCATCTGCAAACTTCAAAATATTACAATTGGTACCCATATCCAAATCAATGTGTACAGCAGGGGCCCAAGCACTGATCTTTCTGGTCACAGCTTGACAACCTGAGCATGATTCAGACATGATCTTACTGAACGGCAGCACGGCCTGAGGGATCAAATGGCCTTCTCCTGCTCTGTGTTCATATCTTCTATCACATTACCAGGGCCATGTGTTCATTTTCAATGAGATGCTGGTTGTCTGCTTAATGATCAGAGGGAAAGTATCACCAACATTGATATCTACATAGATAGTAGGAACTGCAGATGCTGGAGAATCTGAGATAACAAGGTGTAGAGCTGGATGAACACAGCAGGCCAAGCAGCATCAGAGGAGCAGAAAAGCTGACATTTCGGGCCTAGACTCTTCTTCAGAAATGGGGGAGAGGAAGGGGATTCTGAAATAAGTAGGGAGAGAGAGGGAGGCAGATAGAAGATGGATAAAGGTGAAGATAGGTGGAGAGGAGACAGATAGGTCAAAGAGGCGGAGGTGGAGCCAGTAAAGGTGAGTGCAGGTGGGGAGTTAGGGAGGAGTTAGGTCAGTCCAGTGAGGACGGACAGGTCAAGGGGGCGGGATGAGGCTAGTAGGTAGGAGATGGGGGAGGAGGGGATAGGTGGGAGGAAGGACAGCTTAGGGAGGCGGGGACAAGCTGGGCTGGTTTTGGGATGTGGTTCGGGGAGGGGAGATTTTGAAGCTTGTGAAGTCCTCATTGATACCATTGGGTTGCAGGGTTCCCAAGCGAAAAATTAGGTGCTGTTCCTGTAATCTTCGGGTGGCATCGTTGTTGGCACTGCAGGAGGCCCAGGATCCTGGCAGTTTTTACCAGAGGAATTCCATGTCTGGGAGTACAGTAGCAGTGACTGGAGTCCTAGGGATTGGAAAAGCAACAATGGTACAAGGATTGTTTATGACTGGGCAACTGGAAAAATATAAACAGTGTCAGTTTGCTTTCAGATTCTGCGTGGGGACACTAATAACTACTAATAAAGCTGAGGAATCTGATAGTGGATCAGTATCCTTATTCTGGGAATGTTCTGGTAGAGCTCTGGAAGATTCCAGAGAGATTGCTGTTTATATTTGACAGTGTGGACAAACTCAAGGACACAATTGATTCTTGTGAGTCGGAGAAATACAGAACCCAAATGCTGGTGTGAAGTGTATGACATTGTTTACGGTTTAATCCAGCACAAGCTGCTCCCAGGATGGTCAGTGCTCGTGACCACCTGCACCATTGCATTACATTAATTGGAAAGGCTGAGATCCTGGGGTTTCTTGTCAATGCTCAGAAGGAATATTTCAACACGTTTTTGGAAGATCAGATGGTGGCAGCAGCTGTTCATAAACACGTGGAGGAGAACGAGACCCTCCACACCACGAGAGCTTTATTCCTTCGTACTGCTGGACCCTCGGTCTGTCAATGCGTCCCTTCTTCACACAATGTGACAGGGAGTTCCCAAGGCCATCACCCAACTTTATTCCCACTGTATTTACAACATTCTGAGACACCATGGCCGAGAGATTGAAAACCCCCACAATATGTTACTAATACTTGGTGAGATGGCCTTCACAGGAGTCTCTGAGAAGAAGATTCTGTTTAGCAATGGAGACTTGTTCCAGTATAATCTGCAACCTTCCCAGTTCCTGTCTGGATTCCTAATGAACCTTTTGGACAGGGATAATTCTGTCCACAGTGTGGTTTATAGGTTCCCACATCTCACCATCCAAGAGTTTATAGCTGCACTCGCGCAATTCCTGTCTCCATGCCTGGGGATAACAAGAGTCTCAGGGAGGAAGATGGTTGATTTGAGATATTTCTTCATTTTATTGTTTGTCTCTCCTCCTCACAGGCTGCCTCGAGATTTTTCTGGGTTCGACAACCTGTCAAGAGTTTGACTGCGTGAAGGGGAAGGTTGAAAGTCAGATTGGAAACATAGCAAGTCAAAATGATGAAAGGAACCTTCTGAATGTGTGACACTATTTGTTTGAGATTCACAATAAAGCACTGGCTCAGAGTATACTTGGTTCTGCAGAAATTCTTATATTTTGTGGGTTGGACCTGAAACCAGTATGCGGCCCTGTCTCATCTCATTGGACTATGTGATAAAATAAGGGAACGTGATTTCAAATCCTGCAGCATTGAGTGTGAAAGTCTTCAGCAGCTGATACCTACAGTTCATAAACGCCTGGTGTTGAGGTAATTCTTTCCTATCTCTAACTGGTAAACAAATTGTAGAACTATCACAGATTGAGTCATTTCTCCACGAGAAAGGAAACAAATGATTCACAATTCGGAGTGATAAAGATTCTACTTCTCAATGAACTAATGCTGTAAGATTTAAGAATTTCTAACAGGGCAGAATATTGCTGCAAAAGATCCTGAGAGATGGAGTTTACAGCAACTACAGAAAAACACAGTGTTGTTATTTATCTAGTGGAAATCAGCCTTTGTCAAAATTCCTGAACTGAACAGTCTGCAGCAGGGACATGTTCTATAAACATGATGAGGCTGGTCAGTGTCTCCATGGAGATTAATTCTGCTCATCAGAATGAGACCAGGTGGAGGGACATTTAAAGGCTTTACACAGATGGTGATTTAGTTAACAAACACATTTGCTTTCTGATCCAAATGTATGTAGAGTGGGACCTGTCAAAATCCATTGTCAATTAAAGAAACTTTGAATATTAATTTGCTAATTTATTTTTCAGCATTTCCTGGTATATCAAAGAAGGAGAAAAGACAAGATCCTGGTTTGATTCAATTTGTTTCTCACCCCTGAATGTTTCTGTTTCGACTGTGGGACCATAAACTGGAAGATTCAGGAGTGACGCAACTATCTCTGGCTCTCAGGAAACCAGGTTGTAAAATACAGAAAATACAGTAAGTGCTACAGTTTGAGTTTGTGTATATAAAGGTGAATATTGAATGTGTATGTCACTCTCAGTATCAGTAATGTGGAATTAACCCCGTGTTGTGGAAATTTTTATTTCCACTTAACTAATAATGAGACTTGACTCCAGCTCTCATTCGAAGCAGTTTATTTTCTTACTTGGTACCAAGGAAAGTGAGTGTCGATCTCCACCGACACCCGACTCTGCTCACACAGTGTACAACAATCTCATTTATACAATTAACTTCAGAGCTGGATGTTCCCGTGACATCTTGTGTTTGTTGATTCACTCATTCTAAGTTTAAAGAAAACAGACATTGCTCGAGATAACAGGGATGCTGTCATACAGATACCTTAATAATTATTTCTTCAAATGACCTTCGGCAGGCAGCTAACATTGGGAGTGATATACGGTTTGATTGAACTCTACTTTATCAGTAACTAGGCCCCATGGGGATAAAAGGGACATCTCTAAATTCAGCCTAAAACCTTGGCATAGTGACAATATATCAAGAGATCCTTCTCTAGCTCTAGCTAAGATAACATGCACATAGTGATAACACAGTCTGAGTAACTACCTCCCGACTTCTGCTAAGCTCATTAAAATCCCACATGCTAAACTAATTAAAATTCTTTCTCTATGCCATCAGTTTCTCCCATGTCTGCCTTTTCTGTCTTGGCCTAAATTCCCATCTACCCTTGCGATGTAAAATTTTTCTTGCACACCCTGACTCTTGTTATTTTTCTCTCTCTGACCCCAGTCAGTGGGGTACTGGTCTCACAGCTTCTTCTGGTGAGGATCTCAGTGTCAAACAGTCACTCATGTTTCTCAACCTATGATCAAATTCTTTCACACACCAATCTGTCCCCACTCTCTACCAAATCATAAAGAACTGCAGGAATCTGAAGCAAATCTGATGAGTGTCTGTCTAAATGGCTTATGTAACCAGCAGCATTTTAATGTTTTTGTCAGAATTATTGATTAAAGTTGTTTAATTGTTATTGAAATAACAAGTTCACTCTCTCTATTCCCACAGTACAGCTCAATCTGTTTATTTCCTATTTCATCTTTAATGCAAGCTTTTTTTAGGCTGGTGGAGAACTCCTTCAGGTCACCTGGACAACTGAAATCACTACAGGATACAAGAACTGGACTGAAAGTGACAGTGTAAACATTTCGATTCATAAACACCACTCCTCTCATTATAGGGACATTCGCCGTCCCTCTCTTTAAATGGCTGCTCTCCAGGTTGAAATTTTACAGACTGTTTCCCAGTTTTCAGCTCAAGCTCAGTGAGAATGTGAGTGACTGTTATGTTCAGCGCCTGTGAAGTATTCTACCATTCCCCCTGGTGTATCGGAAAGTTACAACAACAATTCAAGCAGACACACCAAGATCAACATCTCGGGGCAATTTGAGTTGATGCTCACAATGATTTTACCAGCAATATCTACAGCTAAGAAATGGACAGAATAGTAACTTGTCATTTCAATATAAAACTGGTATTTCAGATCCTTAAAATAGAAATTTAAAAGTTTCTGTGAGGCCACTGATTTATAATGTCAGTTTCTCAACAGAGCAGCAAGTTGAGGGATAGGTGTACATTCGGACACCCTTATCATCTTGTGTTAGAGCAGGTGGC
>NC_063380.1:888185-888666 GCF_021869965.1 Rhincodon typus | reverse complement strand
CATTGGTGAAAGCAAATTGATAGCCTGAGTATAAAAAGCACAGCCCATTGATTGATTGATTTAACAGATGTGTGTTTGCCTGGCTGGGACATTGCCTATCCCCAGTTGCCAATGAGAAGGTGGTAAGTTGCCTTCCTGAAGCATTTAGACCCCCCAACAGTCAGTGGGAAATTGAGAAGCAAATTTGTAAAGAGATCACAGTTATTTGTAAGAATAATAGCGTGTTACCGGTCGGGGGTTTTAACTTTCCAAACACAGACAGGGACTGCCAAAGAGTTGAGGGATTGGATGGAGAGGAATTTGTTAAGTGAAAATTTTCTGATTCAGTACGTGGATGTACGTACCAGAAAAGCAGAAGAACTTTACCTTCTCTTGGGAAATAAGGTCCGGCAAGTGATCATAATTCTATTATTTTTAAAACAGTTATGGAACGTATAGACCAGATCTAAAAGGTAAAGTTCTAAATTCGAGAAAGACCAAT
>NC_063380.1:887337-888175 GCF_021869965.1 Rhincodon typus | reverse complement strand
ATAGACCAGATCTAAAAGGTAAAGTTCTAAATTCGAGAAAGACCAATGTTAATGGTATTAGGCAAGAACTTTCAAAAGTTGTTTTGGGGAGGGTATTTGCGGTAAAGGGATGTCTGAAAAGTGAGAAGCATTCAAAAATGAGATAACAAGAGCCCAGAGACAGTATGTTCCCGCTATGGTGATGGGCAAAGCTGGTGGGTGAAGGGAATGCTGGATGACGAGAGAAGTTGAGATTCTGGTCAAGAAAAAGAAGAAAGCATATGTCAGGAATAAACAGCAGGGATCGATTCAATCCCTAGAGGAGAATAGAGCAGTAGGAATATACTTAAGAGGGAAATCAGGAGGGCAAAAGGGAGACATGAGATAACTTTAACAAACAGAGTTGAGAAGAATCCAAGGGGTTTCTACAAATACATCAAGAACAAAAGAGTCACTAGGGATAGAATAGGGCCCCTTAGATCAGCAAGGCCACCGATGTGTGGAACCACAGGAAATGGGTGAGATCCTAAATGAGTATTTTGCATCAGTGTTTACTGTGGAGAACAATATGGAGGCTACAGAACTTTGGTAAATAAATAGTGATTTCTGAAAAATTGTCCCGATTACAGAGGAGGAGGTGCTGAACATCTTAAATACATTAATGTGGATAAAACCCTGGAATCAGATCAGGTTGTGGGAAGCTAGGGAAGTGATTGCTGGGCCCCTTGCTGAGATATTTGTATCATCTACAGGCACGCGTGAGGTGCTGGAAGACTGGAGGATGGCTAACGTGGTGCCTTTATTTGAGAAAGGTGGTAAGGAAAAGCCAGGGAACTGTAGACCAGTGAGCCTGACATCA
>NC_063380.1:872931-887237 GCF_021869965.1 Rhincodon typus | reverse complement strand
GCAAGGACTGATTAGGGATAATCAACATGGCTTTGCAGTCGGGGAATTGTGTCTCAATAACTCGATTGAGGTTTTTGAAGAAGTGACAAAGAGGATTGATGAAGGCAGGGCTGTAGACATTGTCTATATGGACTTTAGTAAGGTGTTCGACAAGGTTCCGCATGGTAGCCTGGTTAACAAGATTAGATCGCATGGAATACAGAGAGAACTAGCCACTTGGATACAGATCTGCCTCAAAGTTAGGAGACAGAGAGTGGTGGTGGAGGGTCGTTTTTCAGACTGGAGGCCTGTGACCAGCAGCGTGCTATAAGGTCTGGTGCTGTGTCCACTGCTTTTTATCATTTATATAAATGATTGAGATGCTAATATAGGAGGTAAGGTGAGTAAGTTTGCAGATAACACCAAAATCGTTGGTGTAATGAATAGCAATGAAGGCTACCTCAGAATAAAATGGGACCTTGATCAGATGGGCTGAGAAGTGGCAGATGGAGTTTAATCTGGATAAATGTAAGGTACTACACTTTAAAAATCAGGGCATTATCCACTTAATGGCAAGGTCCTGGGGAGTGCTGCGGAATGACAAGACCTTTGAGTACATGTTCACAGTTCGTTGAAGTGATGTTACAGGTGGACAGGTTAGTGTAGGAGGCTTTTGGAACTCTTCCCTTTATTGGTCAGTGCATTGAGTATCGGAGTTGGGAGGTCATGTTGTGGTTGTACAGGACTTTGGGTTAGGCCACTTTTGGAATACCGTGTTGAGTTTTGGTCTCCCTGCTATAGGAAAGATGCTTTTAAACTTGAAAGGGTTCAGACAAGATTTACAAGGATGTTGCCAGGGTTAGAAGGTTTGAGCTGTAGGGAGAGGCTGAATAGGCTGTGGTTGTTTTCCCTGGAGAATCGGAGGCTGAAGGGTGGTGTTATAGAAGTTTATAAAATCATGAGCAGCATGGATAGGGTGAATAGTCAAGGTCTTTTCCACAGGTAGGGGAATCCAAAACTGGAGGGCATAGGTTAAAGGTGAGGCAGAGAAAGATTTAAAAGGGACCTAAGTGGCAATTTTTTTCACAGAGAGAGTGGTGCATGTATGGAATGAACTGCCAGAGGAAGTGGTGGAGGCTGGTACAATTACAACGCTTAAAAGGCATCTTTTGGATATATGGGTTGGAAGGGTTTAGAGGGAAATGGAACAAATGCAGGCAAATAGGACTAGTTTAATTCAGGATATCTGGTCAGCATGTATGAGTTGGACCAAAGTGTCTGTTTCCAAGCTGTATATCTCTATGACTCTATGACACTGCAGTCCATCTGCTGTAGGTACACCCAGAAACCTGTTGGTGAGACAATTCCAGGATTTTGGCCCAGTAACTCTGAAGTAGCACTGATCCATTTGCCAGCCTGGATAGTGAGTGACTTAGAGGAGAACTTGTAGGTGATTCACATTATCTGTTGCCCTTGTCTATCTGGATAGTGGTCGTGGATTTTGGAAGGTGCTATCTAAGGACCCTGAGTGAATTTCTGCATTGCATCCTGTAGATGGTACACTACATCAAATCACCATGGCTGCTTAAACAAAAACTTTCCAATTTAACATCATCCATTTTAGTCATATTCCCACGGCAATATTACCCTGTTACCAACAGTATCTCCATAGAGAGAATGAAATGGATTAACCAGATCCCTAAATAGTTGATACTAAATCAATCTCACCAATCTGCAGCCATCTCAGACACTGCTCTAATTTTTAATTTGGTGTAATAGGTGATCTCTTGAATACTTGCTGATGATAGATGGAACTCATGTCCCCTCTCATTCATTGCCTTACTTACCTGTCCATTAGTTGCGTGCATTCCCAAAGTTGCTGGACAACTCTGTCTTTAAACATTTTTGTTATTAATCATTGGTATAGTCGATGTTTACGATGTAATGTTTATGCTAATGAGTTAACTAAACATTGCCAGTGGATGAATTGCTCTCTCACTTGTTCTTTGAAACATTTCACAAGAAAACTTTGATAAATTTGCATCTTTCTCTCTCTAATGAGGAGATGAATACTTCTGTCTACTGACAGAAAAAGAGAACATTTACAGCGTAGAACAAAGTCACTCTGCCCAGTGTGTCATTACCAATGGTAAAAGAAGGTCTCCAGCCTCACCGACTTCCCATCTCTTGGGTTGTAGTCAGTAGGCTATAGCCCCTCAGGTATGTATCAACTATGGTGAGGTTTCTGACAATGACCATATTTTCAGGCAGTGAGTTGTAAACAGTCACTACTCTCTTGTGTGTACACAGTCATGTCAATCTGTTCTCTGATGCTTTTTACGTCTATGGTTCCCAGTCGTTGACCTCTTTTTCAACAGAATACCCATTACAGCTAGACCCTCATAATTGTTTACACTTCAACTAAGTGATCATTCAGTGTTCTCTGTTCCAAAGAACATGCCTCCGGCTATTCCTGCCCTTTCTCGCAGGGAACAGGCAGTTGCCAGGCTATCAGTGAGGATGGGCCCAAGAGTACGGGAGACCCATGAGTGCTGACAACTGGAGAAAGGGAAGATTTGGGAGTGACCCAGAACCATATCCATGGTATATTATGTGATTCAAGTGTACTGGGGCAGGGTTTGGATTGAGACATGATAGATTAGGTGATTCTATATTTAGGGGAGGAGATTGCCGTTTCTGTGGCTGCAGAAGCGAATCCAGAACAATATGTTATCACTGTTCCTCCTCCCGCACTCCATCCACTCCCAGAAATGATTGCATTCCTGATTTCAGCTGCACCTGGATTATGCTTAAAGTAGAAGAGAATGATCCAATTTACAGGCCTCGATCATTAGTCACAAGGATATTATGCTAAAGACGATTGTATTTCCTGCACAGAAACAGAGCTCTCAGTCCAATGCTCTCTGTTCTGGTGTTTATCATCAGCATAAGCTAATTTCCACCTGATATCATTGAATCCCATCAGGATGACCTATTCCATTCTCCTTCAAGTCATTATCCAGCTTACACATCAAAGCATCAATGCTGTTCGTCTCACCTATTCTGAAGGAAATCCTTATTAGTCATGAAACGGTACTGGGGAAATTGATGGGATTAAAATCCAATAAGCCCCTAGGGCCTGATGTTGTGCATCCCAGAGTACTTAAGGAAGTGGTCCTAGAAATAATAGATGCTTTGGTGATCATTTTCCAATATTCTGGAGACTCTGGAAGAGTTCTAATGGACTGGAGGGTGGCTAGCATAACTCCACTCTTTAAAAAAGGAGAGAGAAAATGGGTATTGTAGGGCAATTAGCCTGACATCGGTGGTGGGGAAATTGCTGCAAGCCAGGCAGCATCAGAGGAGCAGGAAAGCTGACGTTTCAGGTCAGGACCCTTCTTCAGAAATGTGAGAGGGGGAAGGGAGCTTCGAAATAAATAGAGACAGGAGGGGTGGGGCTAGGGAAGGTAGGTGGGATGGTGATAAGTGATTGCAGGTAGGCAGTGCTGGGGATTGGTGAGTGAGGTGGGAGGAGCGGGTAGATGGGAGAGAAGACGGACAAGTCAAGGAGGTGGGGATGAGAGGGAGGGTCGGTCATGGAATGAGACCGGGGATGGGGAGATTTTGAAACTAGTAAAGTCTACTTGGAGACCTTTGTGTTGTAGGCTCCCAAGGTGGAACTTGAGGTGCTGCTCCTCCAGTTTCCGGGTGGCGTCGTTATGACACTGGAGGAGGGCCAAGATGGACATGTCACCCAGGGAGCGGGAGGGGGAGTTGAAGTGGTTCGCGACTCCAAGTTTTCAGGCTTTCATATCCTTATCCACAATAAAAACTGATGCAACTACTCATTTAGTATCTCCCCCCGAACTCCAACGATTCCAACGATAAGTTGATCTTTAATGAGCCGTATTCTCTCCCCAGTTATATCTTTGTCCTTATATATTTGGAGAATCTCTTTGGATTCTCCTTACTCTCATTGGCCAAAGTGATTTCATGTCCCCTTTGTGCCCTCCTGCTTTCCCCCTTACGTATACTTCTAGTGATTTTATACTCTTCTAGAGTTTCACTTGATCCTTGCTGTCTATTCCTGACACATCCAACCTTCTTTGTTTCAGAAAAAGCCTCAATTTCTGCAGTCATCCAACATTTCCTTTCCCTTGCCCTTCACCTGAACAGGAACATACTGTTTCTGGATTCTCACTATCTCACTTTTGAAGCCTTCCCATTTTCCTGCTGTCCTTTTACCTGCGAATATTCAACCCCAAATTTTGAAAGTTTCTTGCCTAACACTGTCAAAATTTGCCTTCCTCTAATTTAGTACATCTTAGAAAACAATCTCTTGGCCAAGCAATCTTCACCACAGCACATCCATCCATTTCTTACGTCAACAGGGATAGAATGCAAAATGCAAAACAAAAATTTTGATTGGATTTGCATGTTCCTTTGCTTTGGGCTAATTTAATGATTATATGCTGGTGGCTGGTTCCACACTCTTTACAAGGTAAGAGATTCCTTCAGCATCCAACAATTCAACATGTGTTCAATAAACTCTACCTTTTTTTTAACAAGGTAAATAATTTTGTGTGCATTGCTACTGTCAGAAGCAAGTCATCTGAAGAAATACTCTTATCTTGATCTCTCCACTGGAAGCAATGTCCTTTCCTCATACGATCACCAATAATGTGCACTTGACTCAAACCACCTGAAATCTGGCAAGTGGACAACCAGACAGTGAAGCATTGCCTCACCACTGCTCCTGGTATTGCGACAGTCTGTGTACTCTGTGGTCAGCACAGCTTGCACTTAAATCGAAGATTTTAATTGTTTTATCATTTGTAACAAATTTAAGTTCTAGTCATGAGCAGAAGTCCGACAAGATCTAATCATGGAATACAGGGGAAAGCTTTTAAAAACACATGTTTATGTGTCTCGTGAGTTTAATTTCATGCTGTTTTTTCTCTTAATGCATTATTTTGTTAGTCACACTTCACTGAATTCAAAAGTGTTCCGAATCCCCAGGCCTGGGGTTTCACGTCTGCTTTATGCATATTGTTTTAAAGTAACCTATTTTTCAAATCAACCTGTTCATTTCCACTGCACCACAAGATGTCCCCCCTCACCTCCAAATTCAGCTTTACACATCTTTTCCTTTGACTGACAACAATCTTTACCTTCCCCTGTATTCCATGATTAGATCTTGTTGGACTTCTGCTCATGACTGGAACTTAAATTTGTCACAAATGATGAAATAGTTAAAATCTTCTATTTAAATGCAAGACATCCAAAAAGAGTATACAGACTGTCGCATTACCAGGAGCAGTGGTGAGGCAATGCTTCACTGTCAGGTTGTCCACTTGCCAGATTTCAAATGGTTTGTGCCTTTAAGTAAACTGCATAGTATTGCTGATCTCATGAGGGAAGGATACGCTTCCAGTGGAAAGTTCAACATAAAAGTATTTTGTCAGATGACAGTAGCATTGCACATGAAACTATTTGCCTCATCAAAAAAAAAGTAGAGTTTATGTAATTAAACACACATTTTGAAACGTTGGATACTGAATAAATGTCTCACCTTGAGGAGAGTCTGGAACCAGACACCAGAGTTTAGTCATCAAAGAGGTCCTAAGCAAAGGAACATGCAAATGAAATTGAATTTCTTTTTGCACTTTGCATTCTATGCCTATTGACCTCAGAGATGGATAGACATGCTGCATTTCATTTGGCCAAGAAGACAGCATTGCAAAATGTAAATGTCTGGCCAAATCAAAAGTAGGAGTAGTTCAACATGGAGAGTGACATAAATTGATGACTCAAGGGCAGAGTCGTTAATTAGCTCAGAGAATAGGTGTTTCAGGTTAGTGAATCTTTTTGTGCCTATATCTGGCTGTTTGTCTCCATTCGGTTTAATCTCTGCTCTGTCGCTTCCTCTCTCTATCTCACTCTCTCCCACTCTCCTTCGGTCTCTCTTGTACTCTGTCTCTCTCTCATTCTTTCTGTCTCATTGCCTCCCTCTCTCTGTCTCTTTCAATTACTGACTCCCTCACTCAACTTTTGCTGTCTCTCTCTATCTGTCCTACTTCTTGCTATTTCCCTCTGTCTCTCTCGCTCACTGACATTCTCCCTATTTCTGTGACCCCACTGTCTCTGTCAAACTCTCTCTTTCTCTCTCTCACTGTTCCTCTTGCTCTTTGCTCGTTTCTGTCATGTCTATCTCTCTCTCCTTGTGTCTCTCTCTTTGTGTCTCTCTTTTTGTCTACTGTCTGACTCACTGTCTCCCACAGTATCTCTCTCCTCTCTCTCTCATTATCGATCTGTCACTGTCTCTGTCTCTCTCTCCATCTTTCTCGTTCTTCCCCTCTCCTATGTCTGTCTCTTTCTTTCTTTCTGTCTTGCCCTGTCTCAAACTCTCTCTCTTTCTCTCACTGTCTTTCTTCCTCAGTGTGTCTCTCTCACACTGCCTGTTTCTAACACAGTGACTCCCTCTCCCACACATTCTCGACCTCTCTCTCTCTGCATTTCTCTCTCTCACATACACATCATTGTCTCTGTATCACTCCCTGTCTCCCTCTCTCTTTCTTCACTCTGTGTGTGTCTCTGTCCCTCGCTGCTCTCTCTGTTGCTCTCTGTATCTCTCTCTCTCTCATGCTCTGTTTCTCCCTGTGTGTCTCCTTCTCTCACTCTCTCACATACAATGTTTCTTTCTCTCACCGTCTCTCTCCCCTCTAACTCACTCACTGTCTCTCTCTGTGTCTTTCTCTCTGCGTCTGTCTCTCTGTTTATTTTTGCTCTCTCTCTATCTCTCTTGCTCACCCTGTTTGTCAGCCTGTCGCTCTCTTACCATCCCCTTATCTTTCTGAAGCAATTTGCTGAATTCATGACATTATATTTCTAACTGCCTGGTTTAACAAGATAATGCAAGTGAAAATGTGCAAAAGGCACAATTTGAATTCTGTTTCTTAAACTGCAATATCATTTGTATGGATGGTAAATGATAGTTTCCAGCTGTACTGTGGGTATGTTGGTGCATGCTTGTGTGATCTGTACCAACCACAGTCAGAGCAAATTCCTGCAGGTCAAGAATCAGCAGCTCAGCGACAATGTAATAAAGTCTGAACTTCGTGGATGCTGATGTCTCATTCAGGGGGTGATTATCTGGCAATTGTGTTCCAGGAGGCATAAGCATAAGCTTGGTTCTGCACTTTGGATTCTGTCTGCACTCAGAGACAGCACAGTGTCTAGACAGAAGTGCAGGGAGTGAGACAGAACCCCCGAGGTAGCAGTGGAGAAAGTTCAGCTTTTGCACTTTGGTGTATTTGCTGGCTAAATCAACCGTCATTATACATCACTAATTGTCTTTGAAATTAATGCAGTAAACCTCAAAACTGAGCAGGTCTGGCAGCATCTGGTGACTCTTCATCAGAACTGATAGCAGTAGGGAATAAGTGGTTTTTATACTCCTGACTGGGTTGGGGGGTGGTGTGGTGGGGAAGGGGAGGGGCAAGCAGGTGGTGGAGATAGAGCCCAAAGAGGGAGAGAGATAGATGTGTGCCTTTAAGGCAGATTTGTTCTGTTTGGTTTCTCTTCAAGAAGGAGTTGTGAAGCAGGTGCTAGGGTGTCTGCTCCATGAAAAGCAGAGTAAGTAATGTTTGTTTAAAGTAAACAAAAGAAGCAGGAATGGGCGGAGTCAGGCTCTCACAGACCCAAGGTTTTAGTTTTGCTTTTAATTGTTGAAACTGGGCATTTGGAGTTGAAACCGCTAGATACAGCTCTCTCTCTCTGTGCTGCTAGATTCATCCTGTTGGTGATCCTTCTCCTGGACTGGAATCTATTGAATTGCTGGATTTGCCTTTGCCAGGCTGCGTTCATGGGATGTTGCTATATTGGATCAGTTGATGAGCAGTAGTTAAACAATACAGTATTTAAGTATTTCAATCGAGTTAAAGTTATGTCAATTTTTTGTTTGCATTTTAATTATGGAGTAATAATAAAATGTGTTTTGCTTAAAGCTCAGTAGTTTGACCATTCAAATCACATCTGGAATGCAGCACCATTTACTAGCCTGGAAATAAAAGTTAATGTCCAGAGTATCTCCTTGCTGTTTTTTAGGAGGTTTGGTCCATTCCATCACATATGAAAGGGGTGAGTAAACAAAGAGATAGCAGACAAGGACCGAAGAGAAGCTGAATATCTGATAATACAAGCTAAGAGCAGGAAAAATGTACTATGGGAGAATTGGCGATCTTCCCATCAGCCTTCCATTGTGATCCTGGCTGATCCCTTATTGCAAAGTCATACATCAGTTCTTTTCCATACCCACTGACACTTTTAGTTTCTGGAAATCTATGTGTTTCTTTCTTTAAAAAAAAATTCAGTGCCTTCGCCTCCACAGCTTTTTATGGGAGACGTCTCCAGATGGTCACCACTCTCTGAGTGAAGACATTTGTCATCATCTCAGTTGGAAATGGCATCCCGTGTGTATGCTGAGACCGTGGTCCCTTTATCTGGACTCCCAGGCCAGGGGAAACATTATCATTGCATCCTGAGCCCTGACAGAATTCTATACACATCAATGAGACACTTCACCTTCATATATTATCCAGTGACTGCAGACCTGCTCAACACCAACTCTCCTCATAGGACCAACCTGGCACAGCAGGAATTATTATGGGAAAACCTTACTGCTGTTACTTCACAGCAGGTATCAGTTTCCGTCGGTAGCTGGAACAAGAATGCACACAATACACCAGCTGTGGTCTCACCAATTGTACAAACTTTCAAGCTGGACTGAAATCCTTGCGTAATGAAAGCCAACATGCTGTTTGCCTTTCTAACACCTCGCTACCCTTCATGTTTGATTTCAATGACCACTGGACAAGGACATCTACATTGTCATAGATTCGTACAACATGGAAACAGACCCTTCGGTCCAACTCATCCATGCTCAAACTAAACTGTTGCCATTTGCCAAAGTTTGACTCAAATGCCTCTAATTCTTTCATATTATTGTACCTGTCCAACACATCTTTTAAATTTTGGAACTGTTCCTGCATCTACCAGTTCCTCTGGCAGTTTAATCCACATACGAACCATCCTCTGTTTGAAAGGTTTGGTCCTCAGATCTGTTTTAAATCGCTCTCCTCTCACTTAACAATTATGCATTCTAGTTTTGAACTCCCCTTCCCGAGGGAAAAGACCTTTGCTATTCACCTCATCTCTGCCCCTCATGATTTTTCACCCTCTGTAAGGTCACCCACTCCTCAACCTCCTACACTCCAGTGAAAAATGTCCTATCCTATGAATCCACTCCTTCCAGATGCCAATATTGCCCCATTCTATCATCGTTTGAATAATACCCTGCCACTCTGTTTTTTTTAAATTGATGTGGATAACTTTACATTTGCATCTTCCACATATTTACCCAATTTGTATATATCATTCTGAAGCCTCCTTAGCTCCTCTACATCAGTCACAATGATGCACAGTTTTGGATTGACATCAAACCTGAATATTTTACCCAGGATTCACTTATTCAAATTGCTGACATGTGTTGTGAATAACTGGACCAGGATTAGTTTGTGATCAGTTTGTTATACTGGAAACCTGTGAAATTTCCATTGGGACATATGAATCCTTGAAAGGTGCTATTAGGTGCAAATTGTCATGGAGTTTGTCAATTTTCGGTTGTACTTGGAGACTGAATACACATCTCCTCCAACTACCTCCCAAGAGAACCGTGGGCCGACTGCATTTATCAAAGGTTTGCTATAATCTGTAACTCATGGAAAAAATCCCAATCTTCATCCGCAAATCGTACCCATGGGAGATAAACACAACATCTGTTTAATAAATTGGCAAAGTACCATCTACAATAATAGAGAGAAATTTTCTGTTTGTCTATGTGTCTCCCTCTGTGTCTTTCACTCCCTCACCAATGATGTCATGAAATGAACAAGTTGTTTTTTTCATTCTTTTCAGTTTCCTCCATGTTCTCCCTGTAGTGTGATCAAAGGGTGCTGACAAATTTCAAAATGCGCACACTCTGTCTGTTCCTGTTGTTGCTGCTCACGATCCCCATGTCAGATGCAGCTGAACTGCATAACGATGCCTTGGCTCACATTGTTCACCGGTAAATGTAGTTGAAACAGATCTTACCTGGCCAGCTCTGTAAGCTGATGGCTGCACTCTATGTCAGGTCAAATCTGAGCCTCCTTGCCTGTCGCAGACTGGTAATAAATGGAGAGGACACAGCAGGTATAGGGAGTGCTCAGTAGCTGAGTGAAATGAGGCTCAACCCACTCCTCAGGATTTTCATTGCTCCCTGAGGAAGGGTCTTCCAATGAAACTGTTCCCAGGTTTCCCGGGTTACAGTGGTAAGGGAACTCGACACTGTCCACTGATCCTAAAAATAGGAGAGAGCGATAAACATCAAAGTGAGGTTTGAAGAAAATGCCCAAGTTACATTCACAGGCAAGATTCGACTGTTCACTGTATCATCCAGCTTATCTCTCATGTTGCCTTTGTCACCCTCTACCTTCTTCAATTTTATTCACATTTCCTGTTTGTCTGCAAGATTTTTTTTTCTTTCCGGCTCTTACTTCAGTTCTTCTGTTTTTTAGTTTCGCTTGTCTTTAACTCCCAAATTCTCTACGTTCCACAATTATACAATCACTTCACCTAAAGGGGCAGCGCTCTGATGCTTGTGATTTCAAGTAAACTTTAACCTGGTGTTGTGTGGATTTTGACCTTGTCCATCCCAGTGCTACACCAGCACCTCCATCATGGTCACTAATTATAGAATCATACAGTCATACAGCACAGAATCAGACCCTTCAGTGCAACAAGTCCATTCCAACCAAAATCCCAAACTAAACCAGTCCCACCTGCCTGCGCCTGGCCCATATCCCTCCAAAACTTTACTATTCATGTACTTATCCAAATGTCTTTTAAACCTTGTAACTGTACTCTCATCCATTACTGCCTTTGGAAGTTCATTCTACACGCAAACCATTCTCTGTGTTAAAAAAAGTTATCCCTAATGTCCATTTTAAATCTCTCTCTTCTCACCTTAAAAAAAGCCCCCTCATCTTGAAATGCCCCTTCCTAGGAAGAAGCCAAGCACCATTAACCTTATCTATACCCCTCATGATTTTATAAACCTCTGCAAGGTCACCCTGCAACCTCCTACACTGCATATAAAATGTCCCAGTCTATCCAGTTTCTCCTTATCACTCAAACCTTCCATAGTGCTCCTGTATCTGTCTGTCTGTCGATCTATCAATCTGTCCATCCATCATGATTGCGTGTGGCTTGTGGCATCGAGTTGTAAATCAGTCAAAGTAACTTAAAATGAAGCTGCAGCAAGTTCTCAAGAAGGCTAGTGGCATTCTGTGATTTATTGCAGGAGGATTTGCCCCACAAACATGAGTAACAATATTCTGCTTCAGTCACGTAGGGCAGTGGTGAGACCACGTCTGGAATACCGTATATAGTTTTGGTCTCCTTGGTTAAGGCAGGATGCAGATAAGTTGGAGATAGTGTGGAAGATGCTTGCTAATTTGATACCTTCAATCAGCAGGCTGACTCTTAAGAAAAATTTGTTTTGACTCCCCTTCTGTTCACTGGGATTCAGAGCAGTCAGCAATGATGGTATTATAAAGTTCAGAATGGTTTTGACAGGATGGAATTGGAATGGACATTTGCTCTTGAGGGTTAGTGTAGAAATAGGGGCAATGTTTCGAAAATAGGTTTTCCCCTTTCCGGGCAGTGATTAGGTTATATTTTTTTCACTCTCAGAGAGCTGTGCAACACTGGAATTTCTGCCTCACAATGCAGTAGAGGCAATTTCAGTGAATGTTAAGGTTGAGATGGATACATTCTTCTTAGAGAAGATAATCAGGGAAAGATGGGAAAATGGAATTGGAAACACTGAGAAGGCATGATTTTGTGGAATGCCAAATATAGCTCTAGGGGCCCCAATGGTTGAGTCTTTCTCCAAATTCTCTTCTGTCTGCCGTCCCTTTTCTCTATGTTTGCGCTTCCACCCCTCTCTTGTTCCTGATGGAGCATTCCATCGTTCCATCAAGTTGTATGTCAAGTTAAAACTGAGATGAAGAGGAATTTCTTCTCCCAGAGGGTTCTTGGTTTTTGAACTTGTTAGCCACAGAGAACTGTGAGGGCTGAGTCATTGTGTATGTTTGAGGCTGACATAGATTTTTGATCAGTGGGGAATCAAGGGAGATGGGGAAAGGGCAGGGAATTGGACGTGAGGCTTGTTGTTTACATCTCTTTTCTCACAATATCGCCCACACATTCCATTATTTCTTTCTCTTCACTTACTCTCTGTTTTCATATGCAACCACGACTTTTTCCATCTGCGGTTACTTCTACTTATCCGTGCATTTCTCTCCGTCACATTACCTGTCGCCCTGGTTCTCTCTGTAAACCTCTTTTTAGGATCAGTGGACGGTGTCGAGTTCCCTTACCACTGTAACCCGGGAAACCTGGCAACAGTTTCATTGGAAGACCCCACAAGTGTGGCCCCAGAATTTAGCTGAACACTGGGAATGGAAAAAAAAATCAATCAACATGGACCTTCCAATGCACGAAATTGAACTGTGAATTGCAAATTTCACGTTTTCTCTAAAATGATAGGCAATGTTCCAAGTAACTCATCTCAGACTGGGCCCACTGACATTGCAAAGAGTATCGTTCACCCAAAGTCTATCCCTTGACTCACACCCTGAATTTACCCCTTTCAGTTTCCATCTAGCAGCCGGGAATTGGATGACCGAAACTGGGAGAGGACAGTTCGCCTTCCTGATGGCTTTACCCCCTTCCAAGTGTGGGCAAACCAACAGAGATCCATACTTTAAGCCACATAGATAGGGACATCCTGTAATTACCGGCAGCGTGAACTACTTCTTAAACATCCAAAACGCAAATTACATTGCAGTTTATCCGCAAGAGCGCAGTCGTTGCTCAGGGCATAAATTGCTGTACCCCAACTGGAACAACCAGAACATCAATGTGGCTCAGCAGTTCCAAAAACGGCTGAATAATAGTAATCAACAGGTGGGCTGTATCATTCTCTACACCACCTACACCCCATGCCTGCGGAGCTGTTTTAGTAATGAGGAGAGTGTGTCAATATTGACAGGGGGTCCTGGCATGTGCGTCATTATTTACAGGGGGTCCTGGGGAGTGTGTCAATATTTACAGGGGATCTCAGAGAGTTTTTTAGTATTTACAGGGGCTCCCAGGGAATATTTTGGTATTTACAGGGGGTCCCGGAGAGTGTGTCAGTATTTACAGGGGTCCTGGGCAAGTGCGTCATTATTTACAGGGAGTCCTGGGGAGGGTGTCAGTATTTACAGTGGTCCTGGTGAGTGTGCCAGTATTTACAGTTGTCCCGGTGAGTGCGTCAGTATTTACAGGGGGTCCTGGCAAGTGCGTCGTTATTTACAGGGGGTCCTGGCAAGTGCGTCGTTATTTACAGGGTTTCCCAGGGAGTGTGTCAATATTTACAGGGGGTCACAGGGAATGTGTAAATATTTACATGGGGTCCCGGAGAGTGTGTCAGTATTTACAGGGGGTCCCAGGTAGTGTGTCAGTAATTACAGGGGGTCCCAGGGAGGGTGTCAGTATTTACAGGGAGTCCCAGGGATTGTGTCACTATTTACAGGGGGTCCCAGGGAATGTGTCACTATTTACAGGAGGTCACTGCGAATGTGTCAGTATTTACAAGAGCCCCAGGGAGAGTGTCAGTATTGACAGGGGATCCCAGTGAATGTGTCAGCATTTCCAGGGTTCACTGGTAATGTATCAGCTTTTAAAAGGGAACCTGGGGACTGTGTCAGTACTTACAGGGGCTCCCAGGTAGTGCATCAGTATTTACAAGGGGTGCCAGGGAGTGTGTCAGTATTTAGTGGGCATCCCGGGGAATGTCTCAGTATTTACAGGTGGTCCTGGGGCGTGTGTCGGTATTTACAGGGGTCCCAGGGAGTATGTCAGTATTTACCGGGGGTCCCGGGGAGTGTGTCAGTATTTACAGGAGGTCCCGGGAATGTGTCAGTATTTACAGGGTGTCACGGGGAGTGTGTCGGCACTTACAGTGGGTCCCAGAGAAAATGTCAGTTTTTACAGTGGTTCCTGGGGAGTGTTTCAAGTATTTGTAGGGGGTCCTGGGGAATGTGTCAGTATTTACAGGGGCTACCAGGATGTCTGTTGGTATTTGCCGGGTGTTCCGGGTAGTGTGTCAGTATTTACAGGGATCCCGGGGAATGTGTCAGTATTTACAGGGGGTCCCGGCAAATGTGTCCGTATTTACA
>NC_063380.1:868558-872921 GCF_021869965.1 Rhincodon typus | reverse complement strand
CAGTATTTACAGGGGTCCCAGGGAGTGTGTCAGTATTTACAGGGGGTCCCAGGGAATATTTCGGTATTTACAGGGTATCCTGGTGAGTGTGTCAGTATTTACAGGGGGTCCTGGCAAGTGCGTCGTTATTTACAGGGGGTCCTGGCAAGTGCATCGTTACTTACAGGGGGTCCTGGCAAGTGTGTCGTTACTTAGAGGGCGTCCCAGGGAGAGAGTGTCAGTAATTACAGGGGGTCCCGGGTAGTGTGTCAGTATTTACAGGGGGTCCCAGGGAATGCGTCACTATTTACAGGAGGTCGCTGCGAATGTGTCAGGTTTTAAAGGGGGTCCTGGGGTGTGTGTCAGTATTTTCAGGGGGTCAAAGCGAATGTGTCAGTATTTACAAGAGCGCCAGGGAAAGTGTCAGTATTGATAGGGGATCCCAGCGAATGTGTCAGCATTTCCATGGGTCGCTGGTAGTGTGTCAGCTTTTAAAAGGGAACCCGGGGACTGTGTCAGTATTTACAGGGGCTCCCAGGGAATGTGTCACTATTTACAGGAGGTCGCTGCAAAGGTGTCAGGTTTTAAAGGGGGTCCCAGGTTGTGTGTCAGTATTTTCAGGGGGTCAAAGCGAATGTGTCAGTATTTACAAGAGAGAGCTCCGAGGTAGTGTGTCAGTATTTACAGGGGGTGCCAGGGAGTGTGTCAGTATTTACTGGGTGTCCCGGGGAATGTGTCAGTATTTACAGGGGGTTCCAATGAGTGTATCAGCTTTTACAGGGGGTCGCTGCGAATGTGTCAGGTTTTAATGGTGGTCCTGGGGAGTGTGTCAGTATTTACACGGGGTCCAGGGAATGTGTCAGTTTTTACAGGGGTTCCCACGGAACGTGTCGGTATTTACAGGGATTCCCGGGGAATGTCTCAGTATTTACAGGGTGTCACGGGGAGTGTGTCAGTATTTACAGGAGACCCCAGAGTGAGTGTCAGTATTTTCAAGGAGTCCCAAGGTGTGTTTCAGTATTTGTAGGGGGTCCCGGTGAGTGTATCAGTATTTGCGAGTGGTCCTGGGGAATAAGTCAGTATTTACAGGTGATCCGGCCAGTGTGTCAGTATTTACTGGGGGTCCAAGGAAATGTGGCAGAACTTACAGGGGATCCCACGCAAGTCCCGGGAACTGTATCACTCCTTACAGGGGGTTGCGGGGAATGTATCAGTATTTACAGGGGCTGCCATGGAGTGTATCAGTGTTTACAGTGGGTCCCAGGAAAAGTGTCAATATTCTCTTCCCAAGGCAGCAGGGGAGATTGGGTCATTGATGGTATTCCTGCAGGTATTTGACATTTTTATTGATAGACCATGGAGCCAGTGGTTATGGGGGCTTTCAGGAAGCTAAAGTTAAAGCTTCAATGAGGTCAGCCATGATCCTATGGACTGATGGGGCCAGAATGAGGGGTCGAATAGCCTAAACCTTGCTTTCTCTTCCCTGAAATCTCATGACCCTCTTAACTCCAGCTGGTAGTTTCACAAACTCTCAACCCAGGGAAGGACAGATGGTTTATTTTGTGCAGCCTGTGGTACGAGACAACACAGGAAGGTTCAGGCCATATGTTTCCAGAGAGTTTGAACCTTCTCCCTCAGAGAAGAGTGTCCCAGCAGCACACCGACTGCATGCGGCTTGTGATTCAGGGAAGTGAGCAGTTCAGTAGAAAGCAGAATGATCAGTGCTTATTTTTGAGCTGGGAGGTTAATTATCTATCTGTTTTTTAGAATTTTTTTAATCTTGACTTATCTTGATGCCCCTAACAATCTCCCAGATTGTTCTTTCTTAGGCACTCTACATTTGCTGTACCTATGCTGCTGAACTTAAAAGACTTTTCTAGCGACTCCCTCAGGGATTTGAGAAACTAGTTCAGTTTAAGTACTATCGTGTAAAGCCCTTTGAGAATTGATGTACTTTAGTCAGACTTGTCTGCACTCTCATTCACTCCAAGGTAGGGAGGACGATGCACCTTGGAAGATGGTTGTGGTCATTATTGGTCAGTCATCTCACCTCCAGCACATCTTCGGCCTTGAAACTGCTCGACCATGTCCTGAAGCAAACCAGGTACTACAGCCACATCACCTTTCTTAGTACCTGCCTACGGAACCAGACCATCCCCAATGGACTGCAGTCCACATTCAGGCCTTCCCATTTTGGCCCCAACCATGACAATGTCTACATTCACAGCATTGAGATCTTTCAGAAGCATTTCTCCCTGCGACTCTTGAAACACACACTTGCAGCAATGCGCCGGCATCTCTGGGCACTACAATCAAGCCTACCCCAGCTCAGAGCCTCCCTCTCCCAGACCTGCAAACGACCCCTGCTGTTTTTTATTCTTCGTAGGATCCACAACCTGAACTGACAATTCTACTCAGTTTTATTGGACACTAAGAACCGTAAGTACAGTAAACTTACTGGTGCCTATCACCCAAAACGGGCTTCCTCCACCTCCCAAATCCCCAGTCGTACCCAGGACCTTCCCAACAATGTGCCCGCCGCTATTGGCCATGAGGCCCCTGTCGGAGAACCCACAGATGACGTTACATCTGCCACCGCCAGGTACCCCACTTCCGGGACAGCGAACGCCATCGCTGCTGATGCCACCGCCTCCATTTCTGAGACCAACACCACAGACACTGAAGACGCACCTACCGTCACCGCTGTTGCCTACCCCGCTCCGCCCACCGCCGACGCAACTCCGCCCACCGCTGACGCCAACGCAACCCCGCTCACAGCCGACGCTGACGTCGCTCCGCCCACCGCCACCACAGCCAGCAGCTCCAGAGGGGACAGCAACACTCAGCCCTGCTGAGTCTTCACCATCCCCCCAGACCTCCCCCTTACTGATGACGAACGGTCAGTCCTCAGTAAAGGGCTCACCTTTGTCCCCCTCCACCCACACATCAACGAATACTGGTCACGTTTGGACATTGAGCAGATTTTCTGCCGCCTCCGCCTCCACGCTTACTTCTTCAACTGTGAAGCTAACCCTCCCTCTACTGACCCCTTCTCCTGCCTCCTGGACATCACCCCAAGGCCTCCTACCCTCCCTCGAACCTCTTCATCACCAACTGCCGTCGAAACATCAATCGCCTCAACCTCTCCACCCCTCTCACCCACTCCAACCTCTCCCCCGCAGAACGTGCTATCCTCTGCTCACTCCGCTCCAATCCCAACCTCACCATAAAACCCGCGGACAAGGGAGGCGCAGTTGTAGCATGGCGCACTGACATCTACATTGCCGAGGCCAGATGCCAACTCTCCGACACCTCCTCCTACCGCCCCCTTGATCATGACCCCACCCCCCGAGCACCAAACCATCATCTCCCAAACCATCCACAACCTCATCACCTCAGGTGACCTCCCACCTACGGCCTCCAACCTCATCGTTCCCCAACCCCGCACTGCCCGCTTCTATCTCCTTCCCAAAATCCACAAACCTGACTGCCCTGGTCGACCCATTGTCTCTGCCTGCTCCTGCCCCACTGAACTTATCTCCACCTATCTCGACTCCATTTTCTCCCCCTTGGTCCAGGAACGCCCTACCTACGTCCGTGACACCACCCATGCCCTCCACCTCCTCCAGAACTTCCAATTCCCCGGTCCCCAACACCTCGTCTTTACCATGGACGTCCAGTCCCTATACACCTGCATTCCCCATACAGATGGCCTAAAAGCCCTCCGCTTCTTCCTGTCCCGCAGGCCCGACCAGTCTCCCTCCACTGACACCCTCATCTGCTTAGCCAAACTCATCTTCAACCTCAACAACTTCTCTTTCAATTCCTCCCACTTCCTACAGACAAAGGGGGTGGCCATGGGTACCCACATGGACCCAAGCTATGCCTGCCTTTTTGTAGGTTACGTGGAACAATCCCCCTTCCCTACCTACACAGGCCCTAAACCCCACCTCTTCCTCCGTTACATTGATGACTGTATCGGTGCCGCCTCGTGCTCCCACGAGGAGCTCGAACAGTTCATCCACTTCACCAACACCTTCCACCCCAACCTTAAGTTCACCTGGACCATCTCTAACACCTCTCTCACCTTCCGGGACCTCTCTGTCTCCATCTCGGGCAAACACCTAGAAACCGATATCCATTTCAAGCCCACCGACTCCCACAGCTACCTAGAATACACCTCCTCCCACCCACCTTCCTGCAAAAATGCCATCCCCTATTCCCAATTCCTTTGCCTACGCTGCATCTGCTCCCAGGATGAGGCATTCCACTCCTGTACATCTCAGATGTCCTTGTTTTTCAAGGACTGCAACCTCCCCCACTCAGTGGTCGAGAATGCCCTCCACCGTGTCTCCCGCATTTCCCGCAACTCATCCCTCACACC
>NC_063380.1:804506-848558 GCF_021869965.1 Rhincodon typus | reverse complement strand
TTCACAGATGCTGCCAGACCTGCTGAGCTTTTCCAGCAATTTCTGTTTTGTTTCCAGTCTATAATTCTGTTTCCTCTGTACCTTATTTTGTAAAATAGTGGGGTTACGTAGCCCTAAAATCCATGGAAACTGTTCAAGAGTCTCCCCCTTGAAAGATGACCATAAATTCATCCAGTACATCAGGGCCACTCATGTTAATGCCCTGGGAAGAGTAGGATACAGTTCCCAGCTCTGTTATAGATACAGGGATAATTGGAACACCACATTCAGAGTCCATTCAAACTCCATCTTAAAGCTAGACATTTGTTCTTCATTTCAAGAGGTATATCACTGATGTATTCATCATGGGTACTGTTCACAGTAGCTGATAGTAATCTGTGAGGGTAAGAACTTGCAGTGTTGCTGAATGGAGATTGGTCTATGATCCAGGATGTGGAGTTTCTGGGGGAGAAGCTCAGCTACTACATTGCCATCACAGATAAGAATAATGTAACTCTAGGTGGACTAGAGAGAACACAGTCCATCTCACAATTATAGAATAAACAGCACAGAGTGGGCTGATTCCACCCCATCGTGACTGTGCTGGGCTTTGGAGGAGTTTTCCAATTCTCCTTACTTGATGTTTTTGTTTCTTAATCCAATTGCTCTTTGCAAGTTGTTGTTCGATCTGTTTCCACTTCCCTTTCTAACAGTCCTTTCTGGGTGACAAGAGCTTGCTGTGTAAAATATTGCTCTTCTTTAGGACTTTGAACCCTGCCAGCAAATCTCCTGTCGTTTCTCTATTCTAAGCAGAGCACCCTGATGTTACTTAAACAGAACTGGTTTCTCAGATCCCTGGAACCATTTAAATCAATATCTTCTGTAGTATCATCAGGGTCTTGATATCTTTCCTCATGGCCAGCAAATAATTAAAACTCCTCAGAATAAGCAATTGTATTTTATACAATTGTGTTGTTAACTCCTTGTTTTTGAACTGTCTCCAAAAGGATCTTTCATGTTTTGTTCAAACAACAAGTGAAGGAAATCTGTTTTGGTGAATTTGTCTTTGCCAAGGGTGTGTGTAATGGGTTGCTGCCATATTGTAACAGTTGCAGATTTGCAGTTAAGTCATAAATTATTTTACTAATTCTTCTTTTCTGTTTGTATTTTAACTGCAGCATAAGAATAAAGTGTGCTTTGCTCAAAGCCCAGTAGTTTGACCAATCCAATCACATCTGGAACACAGTACCTTACATTTGCCTTTAAATAACATAAAAATTAAAGTCCAGACGATCTCCTTAAAATGTTTTGAGGGGGTTTGTTCTGGTCCATAACAAGCATCTTCACCTTCTCCGAATATTTCCTGAGACGTGTACACAAATATTGCTGGATCTCCCTGATCTTGCATTCACTTTGATGTGGCTTCATTTTCTTTCAGTTCAATCATCAAACTGCCTGTATGAAAAAGCCTGCAATATGTAGAGCACACGAAGACACTTTAACTGCTCACCACAGGCTCAATAATCAACACTCAATTCCCTGGAGTTGGAAACTTGCTCCTGCTCCTGGAAAATGAAAATTGAACAAATGGCTCAGAAAATGGTAACTGAATCTGAGCTCAGCCTTTCTTGATCTGAAAAATACAGACAGTTATTTACAGAGATAGTAGGAACTGCAGATGCTGGAGAATCTGAGATAACAAGGTGTAGAGCTGGATGAACAAAGCAGGCCAAGCAGCATCAGAGGATCAGGAAGGCTGACATTTCAGGCCTAGCCCGAAACGTCAGACAATTATTTACAAACAGGATTGCTGGAGCAGTGCCAGTTTACTGTTTTAGACACACACTCACATAAACTCACTGCCTCATCTTTGTACTTGTACTATACAGTGATCCCAATTTCTGTGAGAGAAGTGAAGGTAACATTTCAGGCCTATGCTGTTCCACCAGAACGGAGAAATGTTCAGAATTTGACAGGCTTTGCGCAAGTTAAAAGGAAGGTGAGTGGGTGGAGGAGGGTGGAGCAGAAAATGGGATATATTCCACAAATAAGCCTGACCTTGAAACAACCTTGGGGAATAAATCATGTAGATTGACTCCCAATCCTTCTTTGCAGAAATCTGTGTCCAAATAAACAGGTTCTCAATAAATCTCCTTTGGAGCAATAACCACCCAAATGATAAAGAATAAGTTGTTAATGTGGGTAGCATGTAATTTGTAAATGCTCCCAACAGGTTGCGTCACAGTAGATTCATATCAGACAGGGCCAGGTCATTCTAACAGTCACTGTCATCATTTTAATTTGGTGAATTTACAGAAAACCATCACAATGGATATTGTCAGGAGATAATGCATGGGGGAGTACCAGTGCTTGGAGATGTTAAACTGCTGGGCACTGCCGAGATCTAGTACAATAATTGAGTGGCTAAGCCATTGCTCTGGCAATGTCAAGGGGTTTCTGTGGACACCTATGACTGTGGCTCACCTGTCCATCCTCCAAGCATCAGAGAAAATTGTTACCTCTTTGGATTTCATCTGTTTCCTCTCAACTGGAGAATGTTAGACATTTCACAAATGGTTTTGTGGATGTTCAGGAACTGGGATGGAGACCTCGATTACTTCCCTGGTGAAGCAGCTGAGTCTGGATCTGCTAAAGCGAATGTTTAAAGAGACACAATGGGAAACAATTGTTCCCGAGCCCTTTGTGAACCTGCAGCTGATTATCCCACCAGAGACTGTGAGGAAGTGTATTACACATGAGCTCCTGCCTTATAAAATCAGTCTGTCTATGCACAGGGGAGAGACAAGAGGGAGTCACTAGAAAAGGTCTTTTCTTTAAATCAGCAGCATAGGTACAGAAAATGCACAGTGCCTAAGAAAGTACAATCGGGGAGATTGTTCAGGAGCAAAAGAGAAGTCAACATTAAACACCTTTCTAAAAAATAAGATGAGTATTTAAACCCCCACCCGAAAAATGAGCAGAACTAATCATTCTGCTTTCAACTGAATCGCTCACTTCCCTGAATCACAAGCTGCATGCACTTGGTGAGTGGCTGGCACACCGTCCTCTGAGGGAGAGGGTTCAAACTCCCTGGAAACATCTGGTCTGAATCTTCCTATGTTGTCTTATACCCCAGGCTGCACAAAATAAACCGTCTGTCCTTCCCTGGGTTGGGAGTTGACAAAGAAACCCTCTCTCATTGCTGCTTGAGACTGAGCTTGGGAACAAGTCGCACGGATTTCCTCCAGGCAAGGCTCCGGCCCTGTTGTGGTCCTGAGTTAAAGACTTGCCCTTTTAATGCAATGTTCAGCAATGTACAGGTCAGATTTTTATTCTCGATTAAAACAATTGGAAATATGAGATAATTGCTACAAACTTTCAAATATATTTAACACTTCTACAACAGCTCTGTAACTGAGCAAGTTAAATATTAATGTTACCAGCAAACAATTGTGAAACAACTAGCTGGAGTTTAGAGGGTCATGAGATTTTAGGGAATAGAAAGCTAGGGTTAGGATATTCGACCCCTCATTCTGGCACCACCCGTCCATGGGATCATGGCTGATCTCATTGAAGCCTTAACTTCACCTTCCTGAAAGCCCCCATAACTACTGACTCCATGGTCTATCAATAAGACTGTCAAATTAATGCAGGAATACCATCAATGACCCAGTCTACCCCGCTGTGTTGGGAAGGGAATTCCCACAGACCAATGATCCTGCAAGGGAAGGAATTCCCATTGATGGCAGACTCCTTTCTCTGAAGCTATGCCCCCTGGGGCTGTGTTCTCCCACCAGGGGAAATAGCCTCTCAATATTACCCCTTTCTCATCCTCTCAGAATCCTGGTACGTTCAATCGGGGCACCTCTAAATCTCCAACTCTCCAATGAAAATACAGTTGAAATATGCTGGACCCTTCCCCACAAGATAACCCCTAAACCCCTTCCCCACCCCAGGACTGAGCCCAAAAAATCCTCTTCAAACTGATATAGTGCAAGAGCAGACCTCCCAAAGCAGAAACCAAAAGTACACCCAGCTCTCCCAGCCGTGGTTACGACAATGCCTTGTATTGTCCAGAAAGCCCTCCATATGCTCCAACACTCCTCACCATTCCCCTCCCACACTCTCACACACATGAAAAAGGCCAATATTCCCTGTACCTTCCCAAAAAGCCACTGCACCCGCCTACCACAAGCTAGGAACCCTGTAAACACTGACACACTCCCCGGGGCCCCTTGTAAATACTGACACACTGTCGGATCTCCTGCAATTCCTGACACTCTCCCGGATCCCTGTGAATACTGACACAATCCCAAAACCCCCTGCAATTCTGATCTACTCCCGAAATCCCCTGTAAATACTGACACACTACTGAGGTCCCTGGAAATACTGACGCCCTCGCTGGAATCCCCATAAATTCTGATACGCTCCCCAAGATTCCCTGTAAATACTGACAGACTCCTGGAATCCCTATAAATGCTAACAGGATGACTTATTATCAACCGAGGCACCAGAAAAGACAACGGCAGAAACAGCCCTGTCGACCCTGCAAAGTCCTCCTTGCTGAAATCTGGGGGCTAGTCTCAAAATTGGGAGAGCTGTCTCATGGACTAGTGAAGCAACAGATTGACATAGTCATACTCACGGAATGACCAAGATACCACCATCACCGTCCCTTGGTTTGCCCTGTCCCACTGGGAGAACAGACCCAGCAGAGGTGGCAGCACAGTGGTGTACAGTCGGGATGGAGTTGCTCTGGGAGTCCTCAACATTGACTCCGGACCCCATGAAGCCTCATGGCTTCAGGTTAAATATGTCTTGGATCACAGCAGGTATCCAGGTGGTTCTTTTCAGATTTTGATAAATACAGTTAAGAGAAGGCTCGGTAACAGCAATTTGCTTAAACATGAAGTTTATTAAGAAATAATAAATGATTATAATGGCAATAATAAATGATTACAGTGATAATAATAAATGGAAAAGAAAAGAGGAAAAGAAAAGCAACAAATCTCATACCTTTCTCGAAAAAGCAAAAAGTCTCATTGTCTCATTGTCTTCTACCTGTCGGGGACCCCTCAGCTGATGGCTGGCCTGGAGGCTTAAGTTCGTTCCTAGCACTGTTCACAATTCCTAGCTGAAGTGAAGTCCAACAGCAGCAGCTTGGAATGAAACTCCCTCTCTCGTATACAGTATCACAAACAACCAGTAGAGGAAACAACAGATACAATAGACAAAACTGCTGGCTCTCACAGACAACACAGGATAGGAAAACAAGTGCAGGTGTCATCTTCGGCTTGTAAAGGAATGTTCACAGGACTGATTCAAGGTGATGCAGCTTGTTCTGTGTTATTCTAAACATGCCCAGCCTATTTTCCCATCCTGTGCAATCTATTTTTTCATGCAGCTGTGGAATATCATCATTAACGTTTAGTCCTTCAGCCCATCCTATACATTACCACATATCATCTTCCCTCAGCTGATGAGCCAGTACTCCTCCATTTTAAAATACACTTGGAGGATGGCAAGGGCATAAAATGTACGCTGGGTGGGGGATTTCAATGCCCACCACCAAGAGTGGCTCGGCAGCAGCACTACTGATTGAGCTGATCGTCTCCTAAAGGACGTAGCTGCTAGACTGGGTCTGTGGCAGGTGGTGAGGGAACCAATAAGAGGGAAAAACATACTTGACCTCATCCTTACTAATCTGTCAGCTGCAGATGCATCTGTCCATGAGAGTATTGGTAAGAGCGACCACTGCACAGTCCTTGTGGTAATGAAGTCCCATCTTCATACTGTGAATAACCTGTATGGCACTATCACCGAGCTAAATGGGACAGTCTGAACAGATCTAGCAGCTCAAGACTGGGCATCCATGAGGCACCATGGGCCGACAACAGCAGCAGTATTCTACTCCAGCACAATCCGTAACCTCATGGCCTGGCATATCCCCCACTCAACAACTGCCATCAGGCCAGGGGATCACCCTGGTTCAAAGGAGAGTGCAGGCAGGTATACCAGGAGCAGTACCAGGCATACCTGTAGATGATGTGTCAACCTGGTGAAGCCACCAAACAGGACTACTTGCATGCCAAACAGCATAAGCAGCAAGTGATAGATACAGCTGAGTGATCCCAAGATCAATTGATCAAATCTAAGTTCTGCAGTTCTGCCACATCCAGTCACAAATATATACATCCTCAATATGCCCAGCACTTTTGGGTAAGCTGCCCTGACGGTGAAGGGAATTAAGGATCATTCGGCCCAGTTCCCACATGACCTCACTCTTAACTTGATTTACCTTGGCTCCCGAGGCCAGTTTGAATGGGTCGCAGATGCTCATGAACCTGTGCACTGACAGTGAATCTGAGCAAAAATCAACGACAACATCCATGTACAGGGAAGCTTTGACCTGCAGGCCTCCTCTGCCTGGAATAGCCACCCCTCTCAGGCTCACATCCTTCCTGATGGACTCAGCAAAGGGCTCTATGCAACACACAAAAAAGGCAGGAGAGAGTAGGCAGCCCTGACTCTGGATCTGATCGGGAAGCTCTTTGATTCCCACCAGTTGATTGAGACTGTGCTAACGATGTTGGTGTAGAGCAGTTGGATCCAGTTGCAGATTCTGTCCCCAAAGCCCATTTTGGAAAGCACGTCCCACATGTAGGTGTGCGATATCCTGCCAAAGGCCTTCTCCTGGTGCAGACTGGTGAGGCAGGCATCCACCCCACTGTCCTGCATGTAGGTGATCATATCCCTGAGGAGCACAAGGCTCTCAGAGATCCTCTTGTCTGGTACAGCACAGGTTTGGTCAGTGTCAATCACCAGTCCCAGTGCAGACGTGTCCCAATTGGCAATGACCTTAGACAGGATTTTGTAGGCTGTATTCAGCAATGATATTGGTCACTAATTTCTAACTCCCTTCCTCTCCCCCTTCCTGTTGTAGATCAGGGTGATGATACCTTTCCTCATGGATTGGCTCACAGTACCTGCCAGAAGCGTACTGTCGTACAGCTTCAGCAGGTCCTGGCCAATCAAGTCCCACAGAGCCGAATACAACTCGGCCGGTAAGGAAACACTTCTGGGAGTTTTATTCTTTTCTAAGGACTCGAGGGCCTTCGTCAGCTCATCCAGAGATAATGGTTGGTCCAGGCTCTCCCGCTTGCTGTCGTCTAAGACCTCTATGATCGAGGACAGGAATGACTGGGAGGCTGCTCTCTCTGTGGGCTTCATGTCATACAGAGATAGTAGGAATACAGACTGGCTTAAAAGGAATTGCTGAACGTCAGGATGTCAGACTGAGATAAACTTACCGAGCTATGTTCTTCCATCAGGCTGCTGAGCACAGAGCTCTCCTTGTGCATCTTCTGGAAGAAGAAATGCGAGCACATCTCATGAGGTCACGTTGCGGCTGTACAGGACATTGATTAGGCCACTATTGGAATACTGTGTCCAATTCCGGTCTCCCTGCTGTAGGAAGGATGTTGTGAAACTTGAAAGGGTTCAGAAAAGATTTACAAGGTTTTTGACAGGGTTGGAGAGTTGGAGCTGAAGGAGGAGGCTGAAAAGACTGGGGCTACTTTCCCCTGGAGCATCAAAGGCTGAGGGGTGATCTGAAAGAGATTAATAAATGTTTGAGAGGCATGGATAGGGTAAATAGACAAGGTATTTTCCCTGTGGTGGGGGAGTCCAAAACTCGAGGGCATAGGTTTAAGGTGAGAGAGGGAAGATTTAAAAGGGATTTAAGGGGCATCATTTTCATGCAGAGAGTGATGTATGTATGTAATGAGCTGCAAGAAGAAGTACTGGAGGCTGGTACCATTACAACATTTAAAAGGCATCTGGATGGTTATGTGAATAGGAAGAGTTGAGAGGGATATGGGCCAAATGCTGGCAAATAGGACGAGATTTGTTTCGGATATCTAGTCAGTATGGACGAGTTGGACCGAAGGGTCTGTTTCTGTGCTGTCTATCTCTGACTCTGTTATTCTATCCTCTTCCATGGTGCGGACTCTGAACCGGAAGATTATCTTGGAGGACTCGAAGGCAAACAGCGAAGTGTGCTGGCTCTTCACCTCCTGGAGATCGTCCGTGACATTGACCCCCATCATCTGCAGTAACAGTAGGTTCTGCATGGGTTTCTGGAGTTTGGACAGTTTTCGCCACCTCTCTCTTGACTTCTGAACACTTTTCCGGATAAAGAACTTCTTGATGTTCCCTTTGACTGCTTCCCACCAAATTCAAAGAGGGCCTTCATGGTTCTGCAACCTGTGTAATCCCTTTTGAGCTGCTTAATGTGTTTGGCGTCAGCGGTTTCACATTCAGCTTCCATGTTCCTTTGCCAGCCCACTGGTCATCCTGTAGGTGACAGTCAGCCAGTAGGAGGCAGTGGTCAGAGAAGAGCACCGGCTTGACATTGGTGGATCTGACTGAGAACGTGCGGGTGCAAACAGCAAATCTATCTTATGGGCGTATAGACCCATCTGGCCACGACCAGGTGTATCTACTCTGCGCTCAGTCTGCAAGGGTGCTGAAGATGTTGTGCAGCTTGGCGACTTTAACCGTTTCCATCAGGAATCTGGACGTGGAGTCCAGTTCACTGTCAGCCCCTCCGGATCCGTGTCAATGGGCAGTTGAAGCCTCTGGCCGGAATGATCAGCCTGGACGTCGCCAGCAGCAGTGGGAGCAGGATGGCCAGCCCCTCACTCTTTACCAGCAGGGCCTACACGTTAATTAATCTCAGGGAAACGTTTCTGTATGAGCCTGGCCTGATCTACACCCCTCCCAGGAACTATATGGTGGCTATAAACGTTGCCTGTTTCACAGTCAGCCTCGTCTGATCTTCTGTTCCTGTGAGTGAATCCTTTGTGTCCTCTTCCATTTAGCCTGTGCCTTTGAGAATGCAGGCAGATTCCCCGTAAGGCTGCGTATTATTCTCCTCACAGTCTCGGTGCTCCCACGTACACCACTTGTCTCTCCCTTTCCCTCTGTAATAGTTCTTGTGAACCCCATCCCCCTCCCCGCCCTCACCTTCCAGCTGCAATGTTGGACAATCACGACAATGGGCATTGCCATTACTGCTCCAGTTCATTCTTATTTCTTCACAAAACAGAAACACAACTCATCAACAGGAATAAGTGGCAGGTAAATGAGATAAATCAGACATCTAAAAGCAGATTGCTGTTCAACAGTGGGATTAACTTTATCTTATATGCATATAATAGAAGCAGGAAAAATCACATCAATTTATGCATGCAACTCATTTCACTGAATACAACTGTGCAAAGAAATGATACCTCTGCTGTTCAACCAATTTCAACAGCACAACATTGGAGAGAGAACAATCGGAAATAATACATAAATTGCAGATATCAATGATTGAAAGAGTAGTACAGATCAAGATAGGGGAAACTGAACATGGTGTGCATTCAAGCTCTTAAACTATTTCATAAATGGAATGCTTCATTCAGGCAATTAAATCTATCTCCCTCATTCTTTACTGGTCTCCTTGCCATTCGATTTTGTTCCACTCTCTGGGCCACCCCCAACGTGGAGCTCCCTTTCCCTCCCCAGGTTGACCTCATGCCTTACTTTACCCCGAGTATGTAATTGTCTCTTTTTAGTGTGTGTTTGATTTTCCGTCGACATACTGTAGTGGTTGTGACCAGGCCAGCCAGCTGAACTTCACTCAATATGTGTTCCCTGATTGGGCCAGATTAACAGCCCAAATCGTGGAGCCCTGGCTGACAGATAAGAAGGGTGAGTGTCAGAGATGCTGACACCCTGGTAGCTGCCTCTGAATGAGGCAGTGCTAAAGTCGAGCACTGTTCATGTGTAAATAAGAGGTGAATTGGAAATGGACACTGGCCTCACTGTAGTTATTCCACACACATCTCCAGCACTCGGTTTGAATGTAAATGTATACCCTTCCCATTGTTATCAAATGTCTCTGTATACAGTGATCAGCAGGGCTAGAATAAGAATGACATGGAGAATGTGGGAACAGTATTGTGTTGCTTTTGCACAAGCTTTGATGGACAGGAAAAAGAGTTTGTGAATGGAACCTATTTTGACTGTGAGAAATTCTTGAATTTGTTGAGTTGATGATTGACTTGTTTCTCTGCGATGACGTCTTGCATGATTCGTTGAATGATAAGCAGAAAGGATATGAGTGTATGTTGGTAAATTCGGATTGATATACTGATTTGCAATATGCCTGGCAGCCGTTTACAGAAATTCCCAGATTTCTTAATATGTTAATTCAATGGTTGGTGCCTAGTCAATGCAGTATTCCGGTGCAGAGCATTCTGTACAACTGATCTGGCCTTCTACATCACACCTTCTGATATGAAACCCCCTATTCCCCACTGCAACCACTTTATCCCGGATTTCCTGATGTCGGCTCAGAACTGCATCACGTGTGTATATTTTACTGAAGACGAAATACCTGTAAATGCCTGGTTCAGTCCCTATATCCCGAAATGAGGAATTTTGGAACGCAGGGATGATTTCGCAATTCCCCGTATTACTGAAGCAGTGATCTAGGCATGGGCTGTAGGTGGTGTAGAGAATGATTCCACCGGTTGATTATTGCTCTGGGTTCTGTCATTCAGCAGATTTTGCAAAAGCTGAACTGCGCTGCTGTTCCTGTTGATCTGGTCGGCGTATAGCAATTTACTTTCTGGACAATGACTTCTGCTCTTCGGGAAGAAGGCAATGTAATTTAGGCCTGGGTTATTTGGGGAAGAGGTCACATTGTATGCAATAAAAGGACGACCTACGAGGCTGGGGTTGAAGTTTGCATGTCTGTTGATTTTTCCGCACTGGGAAGCAGGAAAAGCCACCAGGAAGGCGAAATGTTCTTTCCCATAATTGGTGGCCACGCACCTGGCCGTGAACTGGAAACTGAAAGGGATAAAGTCAGGATGTGAGTCAAGGTGAACCATTCTCTTTGTTGCGTCAATGGGCCCAGTTTGAGATGAGTTATTTGGAACATTGCCAAACATTTTAGAGAAAACGTGAAATTTGCAATTCACAGTTCAATTTCTTGCATTGGATGGTCCACGTTGATTGATTTTTTTTTCCCTATCCCAGTCTTCTGGAGCCTCACTTGTGACTGAGAGGTTTAAAGACAGATCCGGGGCGACAAGTAATGTGATGGAGAGAAAAGCAGGGATAAGTAGAAGTAACCACAGATGGAAAAAGTCAAGCGGTTTTGTATGGAAACAGAGAGAAAATGAAGAGAAAGAACTAATGGAGTGCGTGGGTGATATTGTGAGAAAACAGAGATGTAAACTGACCCAACAAGCCTCACGTCCAATTCCCTGCCCTTTCCCTGTCTCTCTTGATTCCCCGATTGATCAAAAATCTGTCTCAGCCTTAAACATACACAAGGACTCTGCCCCCACAGTTCTCTGTGGCAAAGAAGTTCAAAAATCCCAGAACCCTCTGCCCAAAGAAATTCCTCTTCATCTCAGTCTCAACTTGACATACAATGAGCTGGAAAGATGGAATGCTCCATCAGCAGTGAGAGAGGGGTGGAAACACAAACTTAGAGAAAAGGGACAGCAGACAGGAGAGATGAACGTTAGGATTTGGAGAAAGACTCAACCATTGGGACCCTTAGGACGATATTTGGTATTCCATTAGATCATGCCTTCTCAGTGTTTCCAATTCCATTTTCCCATCTTTCCCTGATTATCTTCTCAAAGAAGAATCTGTCCATCTCAACCTTAACATTCACTGAAATTGCGTCTACTCCGTTGTGAGGCAGAAATTCCAGTGTTGCACAGCTCTCTGAGAGAAGAAAAATTATAACCTAAGCTCTGTCTGGAAAGGGAAAAACCAATTTTGAAACCTTGCCCCTATTTCTACACTAACCCACAAGGGCAAACGTCCATTCCAATTCCATCCAGTCAAAACTATTCCAAACGTTATAATGCTGTCATTGCTGATTATTCTGAATCCCAGTGAACAGAAGAGGAGTCTGTACAAAGTCTTTTTAAGAGTTAGCCTGCTGATTGAAGGTATCAAATTAGCAAGCATCTTCGCACTATCTCCAACGTATCTGCATCCTGCCTTAACCAAGGAAACCAAAATCACATACAGTATTCCAGGCGTGGTCTCACCACTGCCCTGCATGACTGAAGCAGAACATTTTTACTCATCTTTGTGGGGCAAATCCTCCTGCAATAAATCACAGAATGCCACTAGCCTTCTTGATAACTTGCTGCAGCTTCAACTTAAGTTACTTTGAAATGCCACATGCGATCATGATGGATGGACAGATCAAAAGACAGAGAGACAGATACAGGAGCAATATGGAAGGTATGAGTTACAAGGAGAAACTGGACAGACTGGGACGTTTCAGGCTGCAGCGTAGGAGGTTGCGGGGTGACCTTACAGAGGTTTATAAAATCATGAGGAGTATAGATAAGGTTAATGGTGGGTGCCTTTTCCCTAGGAAGGGGCATTTCAAGACGAGGGGGCTTTTTTTAAGGTGAGAAGAGAGAGATTTGAAATGGATATGAGGTGCAACTTTTTTTTTTAACACACAGAATGGTTCGTGTCTATAATGAACGTCCAAAGGCAGGAATGGATGCGATACAGTTACAAGGTTTAAAAGACATTTGGCTAAGTACATGAATAGGAAAGTTTTGGAGGGATATGTGCCAGATGCAGGCAGGTGGGAATGGTTTAGTTTGGGATTTTGGTTGGAATGGACTGATTGGACTGAAGGGTGTAATTTTGTGCTGTATGACTGTATGATTCTTAATTGTGACCCTGATGGAGCTGCCGGTGTTGGACTGCAGTGGACAAGGTCAAAATCCACACAACACCAGGTTAAAGTCCAACAGGTTTACTTGAAATCACAAGCATCAGAGCGCTGCCCCTTCAGGTGAAGTGAATCTATAACTGTGGAACATAAAGAGTTTGGGAGTTAAAGACAAGGTGTAGGGCAACCAAAAAACAGAAGAACTGAAGCAAAAGACAGAAAGAAAGAAACATCTTGCAGACAGACAGGAAATAAGAATAATATTGAAGAAGGTAGAGGGACACAAATGCAACCTGAGAGATAAGCTAGATGATACAGTGAATAGTCGAATTTTGTCTGTGAGTGTAATTTGGGCATTTTCTTCAAACCTCACTTTGATGTCTTTCGCACTCTCCTTTTTTAGGGTCAGTGGACGGTGTCAAGTTCCCTTACCACTGTGACCCCGGGAAACCTGGCAACAATTTCATTGGAAGCCCCTTCCTCAGGGAGCAATGAAAATCCTGGGTAGTGGGTTGAGACTTATTTCACACAGCTACAGAGCGCTCCCTATACCTGCTGTGTCCTCTCCATTTATTACCAGCTTGCAACAGGCAAGGAGGCTCAGATCAGACCTAAGATTGAGTACAGCCACCAGCTTACAGAGTTGGTCAGGTAAGATCTGTTTAAATTACACTTACCGGTGAACAATGTGAGCCAAGGCATCGTTGTGCAGTTCAACCCAATCTGACATGGGGGTCGTGAGCAGCAGCAACAGGGACAGACAGAGTGTGCGCATTTTGAAATTTGTCAGCACTCTTTTATCGTACTACAGGGAGAACACGGACAAAACTGAAAAGAATGAAAAAACAACCTGTTCAATTCATGACTTCGTTGGTGAGAGAGTGAAAATCATCCAGGGACACACATGTAGGCAAACAGAAAGATTCTCTATTGTTGTAGGCGCTACTTTGTCAATTTATTAAACAGATGTTCTGTTTATCTCGCATGGATATGATTTGCAAATGAAGATTGTGGTTTCTTCCAGGAGTTACAGATTATCGCAAAACTTTCTTGATAAACGTAATAGGCCCATGGTTCTCTTGGGAGATAGTTGGACGTGATGTGTAGTCAGTCTCCAAATACAACCGAAAATCGACAAACTCCATAACAATTTGCACTTAATAAGTGTTAATAAGGATACATACATCCCTTTTGGTATTTCACAGCTTTCCAGCACAGCAAACTGATCACCATCTGATCCTGAGATATAAGAACTGCCGAAGCTGGAGCCAGAGATAACACACTGTGGAGCTGGAAGAACACAGCAGGGCAGGCAGCATCAGAAGAGCAGAAAAGTTGACATTTTGTGTCAGGATCCTTCTTCAGAGATGGGCGAGGGGAAAAGGAGCTCGGAAATAAATAGAGAGATGGGGTGGGGCTGGGGAGGGTAGGTGGGATGGTGATAGGTGAGTGCAGGTAGGGACTGGTGGAGATTGGTCAGTGAGGTGGGAGGAGCAAACAGGTGGGAGAGAAGATTGTGCCAGGTCAAGGAGGCAGGGATGAGAGGGAAAGTTGGCCATGTGGTGGGGAGATTTTGAAGCTAGTAAAATCCACTGGGCTGTTGGCTACTAAGGCGGAATATGAGGTGCTGCTCCTTTAGTTTCCGTGTGGTGTCATTGTGACACCGGAGGAGGCCGAGGAAAGACATGTCGCCCAGGGATTGGGAGGGGGAGTTAAAATGGTTCGCGACTGGAAGGTGTTGTCATTTGTCGTGAACAGAGCGCGGGTGCTCTACAAACTGACCCTAGTGTGGGTCCAGTTATGCACAATACATGTCAGCAATTTGAAGAATTGAATCCAGGGTAAAATATCCAGGTTTGATGACAATCCAAAACTGTGCATCATTGTGACTGATGTAGAGGAGGTGAGGAGACTTCAGAATAATATGAACAAATTGGGTAAGCATGGCGAAGATGCAAATGTGAAGTTATCCACATCAATAAAAATAAACAGAGTGGCAGAGTACTTTTTTAAAAATGATAAATTTGGACAATATTGGCATCTGGAATGAGTGGATGGATAGGATGGGAGATTTTTCACTGAAGTGTAGGAGGTTGAGGAGTGACCCTATAGAGGTTGAAAAATCATGAGCGGCAGAGATGAGGTGAACAGCAAAAGTCTTTTCCCTCGGGGAGAGGAGTTCAAAACTAGAAGGCATAATTTTTAGCTGAGGAGAGAGATTTAAAATGGACCTGAGGGGCAACGTTTTCACACACGGGGTAGTTTGTATGTGGACTGAACTGCCAGAGGAAGTGGTAGATGCAGGAAGAATTACAAAATTTAATAGACGTTTTGGACAGGTACAAGATAAAGGGACCACAGTCTCAGGATACACACGGGACACCATTTCCAACTGAGATGATAACAAATGTCTTCACTCAGACAGTGGTGACCATCTGGAGACCTCTACTGCAAAAGGCTGTGGAGGTGAAGGCGCTGAATTTTTTTTTTAAAGAAAGAAGCAAATTGATTTCCAGAAGCTAAAAGTGTCAGTGGGTATGGGAAAAGAACAGGTGTATGACTTTGCAATAAGGGATCAGCCAGGATCATAACGGAAGGTGGAACAGGGCTGATGGAAAGGTCACCAATTCTCCCATTTCATATTCTTCCCTATTCTTAGCTTTTATTATGAGATATTCAGCTTCTCTTCTGCCCTGGCCTGCTATCCATTATCTCCTTGTTGACACACCCCTTTCATACGTTATAGAACGGACCAAATCTGCTAAAAAACAGCAAGGAGATACTCTGGACACTAACTTTTATTTCCAGGCAAGTAAATGGTGCTGCACTTATATGCACTTGTGGATGAACTGTTCTCTTGATTGACTTTGTGATGCTTCTTGGTGATACAATAATCACTGTCTGATTGTTGTCCAATGATAGAATTTAATTATGCTGTGTATCTTTAACATTTTCTGCGGTTCCTCGATTGGCAATGAATCTCAAAACGTCCCTGAATTATCATGACTGCGTATTGAGAAGAATATTATGTGAACAGGACACAGAGAAGGCAAAATCACTGCAGCAAATAATGGAAGACCACACGACGGAAACCACATTAATAATCGATTGTTTAACAGAACCAAATTCTCTTTTCCATTTGCCACGGAAGTATGAGGATTCAAAGTTTAACATGTCCAGTTATTTCCTTGTATGAATAGTCTACGTGCAAAAAGAAAACTGCCAATCATCACGAAAATGGACATATTCTGCTAATCGGCCGTCATTTCCTACCAGTCACAACTATCATTTTATACTAGATAACAAGGTGTAGAGCTGGATGAACACAGCAGGCCAAGCAGCATCAGAGGAGCAGGAAAGCTGACGTTGCGGGTCTAGACCCTTCTTCAGAAAAGTCAGCTGACCTTCGTCAGCTTTTCTGCTCCTCTGATGCGGCTTGGCCTGCTGTGTTCATCCAGATCCACACCTTGTTATCTCAGATTCTCCAGCATCGGCAGTTCCTACTATCTCTGTATCATTTTATACTGTTGGTTTTCTCCATATGTTGGTTACTGCTGTATTTGGCCTGATGAGAGTAGGAATTGACTGAAATTAACTCTATCCTCAGCAATACCCAATTTTTGTTAAAGCAAAAACAAAACGTTGGCTGCAATGAAATAAATTTGTTTTATTTTGCTATGCTCTTGGTTTTGTTTCCAGTGCAATAGATTGAAAAACATATGGCAGTTGGATTAAAATGTTCGGTAATGACGATGTGAACAGAAATGTATTGATGTTTCTCTAATAAATGCTGAATAAAAACTAGTTAAAGGTGGTCAGTTCTTTCAGTTGGCAGGAGCAAAATGAACACATTGGCTGAGATTATCGTGAAACACTTTCCTTCCTGATGTTTGCTCTTCATCAGACGAATGGGGTACTGTGTATATAGTCGCCACCCTTCAACACTTTCTCTCTTAAGAAACAGCAGTCGTTAGTATTATGGCTTAGCTGACTCTTTCAATTGAGTGTCAATTACTCAAACTGACTTCACTATTCAGAATTGAAAGCCTCTTTTAACGATATGTTTTCTGCTTGGGTGGCTGAGTTTCAGTTACCAGCCGGGGTTGAATTGAAATCATGATTTGAATCCCAGTGACTACTGCTTGCACATCTTAACTTTTACATCGAAATAATCTCCTTTAAGACCTATTCCCTGTTTATGTTGTGCGTGTGTGTATGTGCGTGTGTGTGTGAATGACTGTGTGTGTGTGTGGGCATGCACATGCGTTCGCGTGTGTGTGAGAGAGTACGTGAGTATTTGTGAGTGTGTGTGCGTGTGTGTGTGTGTGTGTGTGTGTGTGTGTATGTGTGTGTATGTACATAGCTTGCTGCCTGTTCTGCTGCTTGCCCCTGAAATCTACTAGCTCTGAGACTCGTTTGTGGTTGACGATATTTTCATTTACTGACACCTTTATGAAAGTAAGGCCATTTTCTTCGATCATGCAAACCTCATCAACCACGAGGCGAATCCCGATATGGAGACACTGTCTTATTACTCAAGGCTAAACAGATTAGGACACCTCTTATTAGAAATTGGAGGAATAAGAAGCGATCCAATTAAAACATACAGGAATATTGAAGGGCTTCAGAGAATATTTCCCTCAAGGCTGAACCTACAACCAGATGAACAATCACAGAATTACAGTGCACCAACGTACAACTGAAGTGAAGTGGAATTTGTTTCTGATTACCTCATTCACACCCCAAACTCTCTCGGTGCCAGGGATATGTTTCTTGGCAGACAACTGACTTTAGCAATTGATAACTTGTCACTGCTCATATGTCAGGCTATGGACCCAATGAGGGAATTTGGGACTGGTGCAGGCAGTAGAACATACGTTGATGATACAGATGCGATGGACGCATCCTCTCTTCTGTACATAATCATTCTATAATACTACAATCAACCACCTGTTCTGTTTTCCGGTAGGAATTCCACTTCTACACACACACGGCCAAATGTACAGCTGTGAATACTCAGTTGAACAAGTAGCTGAGTAAACAATACTTATAACAAGGGTCGGGTGTCTTCTTTTCAAAGATTGAAGCTAACAACCTTCAATCGATCTTGCAACCTGTTCTTTTCTCACGTCAGCCTAAAATCGAAAACAAAATACTACGAAAGGCATCATATAACACTGTGAAATTTGTGAAGCTACGGATTGTCCAAGGCTTAGTGGCCCCGTAACCTGGATATTCTAAAAGATAGGTACTCACCAAATTTGGGAGGGTTCTGGGACTCCAACCACCTGCTCCCCACTGTACTCCTTTGTGTCTGATAAAAGCCTACTAAACGCATTTTCAAACTGTCTGTGATCTAAAGAATAGTCATACAGATAAGAAATGTTAACTCTATTTCTGTCATGACAGACATTTCCAGACCCGTTGAGATTCTCCAGCAAATATTGTCTTTCTTTCAGATTGCTAGACTCTACAGTACTTTGATTTTTATTTCATTTGACTGCTTGAGTATAGAAGTATACTTCTCGATTCTTTCAAACTCAGAATTGAGTGAATTGCAGATGCATTGCGGTTGTGAGGTTTTTTTTTAAGTGTTCCTGCCATGTACTATTACCCTCTCTATAAAAGACACACACAAGGTTTCACTGCCTAGTAAAGAAGAATACAAACCTAGGTTAGCAGTTCCCTGTTATTTTCCCCTTCTCTCCTTTACAGTGAATTTACTAGGAATTGTGATCCTCTCTGGCGGGAATTGCGGCCTTTCTGCATGCACCACTAATTATCTCATGGCCATGGCAACGGCGGATCTACTTGTCATTATCACAGAAGTCGTGTTGAGCCGCATCAAAAATTATTATTTCCAGTGGTTTTTCCTGAACTTCACCCCTGTGTGTAGTTTTACTGCTGTCCTGCTGTCCACAGCCACAGACTGTTCTGTCTGGTTCACTGTCGCATTCACCTTTGATGATGGTTTGTTGCCATTTGTTTCCAGCAGATGAGAACAAAATATTGCACCAGGAAAACGGCTGCTGTGGTTCTACGAACAACTTGCATTCTACTCTGTTTGAAATACATTCCTTTCTATTTTATATATGAACCTTGGCGAATAATCAACAATGTGCCCTGGTTTTGTTCAGCAAAACGGAGCTACTATATTGATTCTGGATGGGTGGGCTTTGATTGGTTTGATAAGGTTTTAACTCCTTTGCTGCCATTCACTTTAATTCTATTCATTAACACTCTGACGGTCAGGCATATTTTGGAGGCCAGTAGAGTACGTATGAGATTGAGAGGTCAGAGAAAGGGAGAGAATCCCAGTCACGCAGAGATGGAGAGCAGAAGGAAGTCTGTGATTTTACTTTTCACCATATCTGGCAGTTTTATCCTCCTGTGATCTGTATATGTAATTGAAGTCATATATTATAACATAACAGAAAAAGATCCGGGGGATTACACAGTGTCAGAAATTACTTTTCAACAAGTCGGAAATATGCTGCAAAATTTAAATTGCTGTACAAATACGTTTATTTATGTGGTGACGCAGTCCAAATTCAGACAACAACTCGATAGAGTGGTGAAAGCTCCTGTTAAACCTATTATTCAAATAATGAAGAAGTACAAGAAATAAAGCCCGCCCAAAGGCAAACTATCAGTGAAATCGTCCAAGTGATTTGACTGTCCCCTCATCCAAAGAGCGTTCTCTTTCTACTGACTGACAGATCTTCCGCCAATCAAGGTTAAAAGTCAAATAACATTCGCTAACACAAGAGCAGAAATTGTTGGAGAGACTCAGCATGTCTCGCAGCAGCTGGGGAGAGAGAGCAGAGTCGATGTTTCATGTCCAGCGGCCTTTCTTCAGAACTCACACCCATTCTTTAACTGTGCCTCCCCATGAATCAATTCGGCCAACTGTACACAGATATGTTCCAACGAATTTAAAGTTCCGACATTGTGACTACATTTTCCTTATTCCATCCACTTCTTATTCTTGGAGAGGGTTGTGTATGGAGTCCGTGTTTTATAACTGACAGATGCCTTTTCTATCTGACAGAATCTAAGAATATTTCAAATTCTATTCTGCTGCTGAGCGTTTCACGGAACTCAACGACGTTTACCCCTGCAATGTTATTATTAACGGTCTATTCATCTAATTGGTAAACACACTTGAAGCTCGTTGATCAATCAATTTATATGTGGGCAACTGCACCACCATCTCTTTAAAAACCAAAAGAACTGCGGATGCTGTAAATCAGGAACAAAAACAAAGTTGCTGGAAAAGCTCAGCAGGTCTGCTAGCATCTGTGGAGGAGAAAGCAGAGTTAACGTTTCGGGTCCGGTGACCCTTCCTCAGAACTGATGGTAGCTAGGAAAATGTCTGTTTATTCTGAGGAAGGGTCACCGGACCCGAAAAGTTAACCACCATCTCTTTCTTTAGCTGTGCACGTGCTAAAGTATGTGGTGTGCTTTTATCTGTCTGTCTTTGGATTACTGTTTGTGCGAAGCTGTGATACTGTGTGGAAGAGTGCGCCTCCCTTTGTTTGTCTCTTGAGTTTCTGTTGTGTGCGTATCTTTATGTGTACATGTGTGACTGCACGGATTGTATGGCATGAGTTTGTGTGCGTCTCTGTGTGTGGCTGTGTTTATGTGGAAGTATCTCTATACCTATGTGCATCGGACCACTTGACTTCTGAGTGTGCATATGATTTCGTCTGCGTGTATGTGCCTGTGTGTGTCGCGCCACTGCATGTTGGTCGCTCTGTGTGTTTATCTGTGCCTGTGTGCAAGTGTCTGCTTTTGTGTGTTTGACTCAGTGTGTGTATATGTCTGTATATATGTTTGTTTCTGTGTGTTTTTGTATGTGTTTTTGTATGTAAGTGCACATACATGAGTGTGAATATTGTTTCTGTGTGTCTGCATTTGTGTTTGTTTCAATATGAATTCAGCGCGTGTCTGAGCGTGTGAATGTATCTGTGTCCGTGCGTCTGCCAAAATCTGTTGATTCCTCGTGGTCTGGAGAAGTGGGTGGGAACGGTTCAGTCCTTTTTTCTAGGAAGAGGCTGATCGTCCTAAGACCAGTCTGATGGAGGTTGGACGCGGAGAGGAATTGCACGTTCATGATTAAGAGGAGGTGACAGGTTCTCACGAACTGGGAATTTTGAATCCGTTGTAAAGGATCAGGATAAACGCATATGTACATAGGAGGGACTGGACAAGGAGACCAAATTGGATTCCTGATGAGAAGAGGCATGTTCTCTGGGCAAGAGCACGGAGAAGAAATGGATGCATTTTCGGAAATTTGCTTTCTCTAACCGCCGTAACAATCACGATTGATGTTGGGGAAGTGAAATCCTCTGTCATTATTATATTATTTTTACAGCTCAGTGAAATTTAACCATATATCTGCTCTCCTGTTTCTCTCGGGCTGTTAGGTGTCCTGTAGTACATTCCAAAAATCGTGATTGCTCTGCTTTTGTTTTTTTTTCCCACTCCAAACACTTTCCATCATTAATTATATTTTCTTAATTAACAAAAAATCTACTGGAATTCTACCGATGAGAGTGAATTCACCCACTTTTGCAGCAGTAGCAAGATATTAAGGAGCAGTAGCCAGCGGAGGCTTGAGGACGGCTTTGTGGAACACCTACACTCGGTTCGCAGTAAACAACTGCACCTCCCAGTCGCGAACCATTTCAACTCCCCCTCCCATTCCTCCGATGACATGTCCATCCTGGGCCTCCTGCAGTGCCACAACGATGCCATCCGAGTTGCAGGAACAGCAACTCATTTTCCGCTTGGGAACCCTGCAGCCCAATGGTATCAATGTGGACTTCACAAGCTTCACAAGCTTCAAAATCTCCCCTCCCCCCACCGCATCCCAAAACCAGCTCAGATTGCCCCCGTCTCTCTAACCTGTCCTTCCTCCCACCTATCCCCTTCTCCCACCTCAAGCCCCACCCCCATCTCCTACCTACTAGCCTTATCCCGCCCCCTTGACCAGTCCGTCCTCCCCGGACTGACCTATCCCCTCCCTAACGCCTCACCTACACTCACCTTTACTGGCTCCATCCCCGCCTCTTTGACCTGTCTGTCTCCTCTCCACCTATCTTCTCCTCTATCCATCTTCTATCCGCCTCCCCCTCTCTCCCTATTTATTTCAGAACCCCCTTCCCCTCCCCCATTTCTGAAGAAGGGTCCAGGCCCGAAACGTCAGCTTTCCTGCTCCTCTGATGCTGCTTGGCCTGCTGTGTTCATTCAGCTCTACACCTTGTTATCTTGGGGTCTGTATCTATTTGGAACATCTCCAGTTAAGGTGATGTCACTTTAAGCCGCAGTCAAGGAAAAGAAAAACTTGCTGTGAAGTGTTGATTTAGAATTTATTTCTTAAAGCATGGTAAAAACGAAATACTTTTGCTATTGGTTAGAGTTGATTAAAGTCAATTGAAAAAGAAACACAAGTCAAAAGATATAACTTATTTCCCCAATCCTCAAAATAATGTACGATCGCTGTTGTGCTTAGTTTGAGGAAAGAGTCCTGGGGAAATGTTTAATTTCAGAATCTTTATGAGTGAAATATTGAACTTCATTTCCTGGCCAGAGTGAACTTCCGAATATTATTTTGACCATGGGTGAATTCTTTAATTCCGGATGATAATGTTTGCTCATTTTAAATTTCCATTGGTGTGAAATGGTACTTTCAGAAATAAGGAAATTGGAATTCTGGAAAAGTAATTTGCTTTGAACTGCGTTGTCTGATCATGTATTTTAATATGTGAGAAAATTTAATTCAAAGAGTTTGAAAGAAATATAAAATGCAATCAAGGGCATAGCCTGTCTCACTGTTTAGAAACAGGCTATAACAAATAGCTCTTATTTTTGTAATGGAAAAATCAGTTGTTGACGTAGTTACATCCAATGGTCTGCACCACACCCCTTTAGATTTGCAGTACACTATTCCTAATTAACCCATTCTGGTTGAATTGAAATGCATCAAAACTTATTTTTATACAACTGCAGGTACAGAAGGCTTTTGCCAACAGCTTGGAATTTATAAAATTGACTGTAGACTTTGAACATTGCAACAGAGTGATGGATCAGTCGCCCTCAACCCATTAGACCACTCGTTAATATTGCATCTGAGTAATGTAGAGCTACCATGAAAACATCAATTATATTACGTATTGAGCGATTCTAAACCACTAATTCTGGGCACATTCAAGCATATCATAATAAGGAATTACATTTAAGTTCACCTGATCTGGCATTCTAAACATTTAAAGGGACATAATGACCTGAAATTTAAAGTAATAAAATGCATGAACACAGTATTAGTCTTTTTAATGCATGGCAGGAAAAGTGTTCGTGTTTTTTGAGGAACAAATGAAATGTTTAATGTGAACAAGTTTACATGTAGGTATATTTCATATCAAGAGCAGATTGTGCCGATTTGTTTTCAAAAAGGTCATCTCAGTAAAGAAGAATACAGTTTTTTTTTGTGAATCAAACAGAAACGTTTGATTTTTGTTTACAAAAACATGTTTCATTGGAATTCTCTTCAAGGATTAGATAGGATGGCAATATTTGAATTGCAAAATCGAATGAGAATAAGTGATTAAGATAGGGAAATTATGGCAGAGGTTTCAATCTTGTGCACATAACTGACAAAAAGCATGACATGAAATAGTTATTGTGGCTAGGAAATTGAGGAAACATTTTAATTCACAAAACAATGACACTTACTCCTTAGAAAAAACTGCCCGTAGAACAATTGGGATAGAGTCAATAGAGTCATTACAAGGAGCAAGAAGAATTTGGATTTGAATAATTAATTACTTAATCCGATAGTCGTGGAGCTAAATGGGAATCTGTGCTACTCCCTGAAAATAACCATGTATAGGTAATCAAGGATTGATGGTAAAGGAAGGAAATGAACATGCGTGTGTCTGAGAAGTTGATGATGGAGAAAGTGGCGGGATTGCTTAGGAACCATTAGAATGAGCGTTATTTGTAGATGGAACAAGGAAATACCTTATTTCATAGAATTCCTACCGTGTGGAAACAGGTTCTTTGGCTCAACATGTCCACATCGATCCTCAGAGCATCCCACCCGACGCATCTCCCTACAATTCACCTAATATACTCATCTCTGAACAGTATGGGCAATTTAGCCTGGCCAATCCATCGAACCTGCACATCTTCAGACGGTGGGAGGAAATTGGCGGAAACTCACACAGACACAGGGAGAACATGCAAACTCCACACAGACAGTCAACGAAGGTGGAATCGAACTGGGGTTTTTGGTGACGTGAGGCAGCAGCGCTGACCACTGAGCCACTATGCTGCCTAGGAAGGATCAAAGCAGTGCAACTTGCATGGAAATAAGTAGCTATCAGCAGCCTGACACACAGCATTACCTTTAATGGGCAGACTCTGTCTATATCGATAAAACGAGCAAGATTAACCTCATCGTCCAATTTGCTCATGCAGATCAAGCAGACAGGGGATTAGAACAACCAAGGCGAATACATCAGATCTGGGAATAGGATTGAATACCCAAATGCTCCCATGGATCCGGATCGAATTTTCTGCCGTATTAGTAATAAAGTTAATTGTTTTGATTGTGTTAACGATACTATTATGTGGGATCACACGATACACCAACAGGCAACGATGGGGAAATATGAGAACAAGGATTCCTCCATTAGCCATGGTGGCAGAGGACGTGAGTGTACCCCACAAGAATAAAACGCTGGCTTGGCGACAGCCTAGTCGTTTGTGCGACTTAAGCAAGTTTCATTTAATGGCTTAGTAATTTTGTAAAGTGATTGAAATTCACTCTTATCTGGAATTCAAATATATTCTTGTTAGTAAGTAAGGGCAATTCGGAATGGAAAGTGTTCAATTTAGAAGTAGTAAAGATCTATTTAAAAATGAAACTTGTGTTAAAAATCCACTTTCAGCATGTGAATAGCAGGGGTTGTGAACTGCAGTTTCAATTCAGAAGAACTGTTTGAATTCTCAGGCTGACGTGAGAGAGGGGTTGTTCTCAATTTATCAACTGTGTCACAATAACTTTTTATTAGAGTTGATTTTAAAAATTCAATAACAATTGGTCGAAATTATTTTCCTTCCTAATCTGCCATGCTAAAGTTAGCTCGGAATTTGGAAGAGTTGTTTGTGCAAAGCAACTATGTAGGTTATTGGTTAAAAAAATGCAGCTCAGCTGTCAAAATCTTCAAAGGAATAAAACTGTCAGAAGCATTGTAAGATCGCAATGATAGATAATGGAGGTACCGAGCAGATATCATGAGATTTTGGGAGGACCTAATTGTGCAGAGAGTTGTCCATCATTGTTTGCGTATTCACTAGATTGGATGTATAGATTAAGTGTATGTGGCTAACACTGATATCAATTTTGCATGTAATATTGCAATGTAAATGATACAAAATGTTTTCTTTCGTAGGTAAATCAGGGCTTCATTGATCTCCTGTCTGAGATGTGGTTAAGAGGGCAAATGGGCCAGACGTCAAACCAGATTAGGAGTGGCCTCTGGCCTCTCCCACATATGTGGCAATAGAGCTTTGAGTAAAGGTTGCTTGTGCTCGGGCAGACAAGTCTTAAACCTCCTCTTGATCTTTTTCACTACAACGATACACAACACAAGTTCAATTAAACACCAAGGAACAAAAGCATGCCTGCAATGCATGAAACAAAGGCTACTTCTTTTGGTTTTCTGTTTCCATCAGATGAAAGACATAGAATATGCTGACGCTGGGTTGTGTGTAACAGCACCACGTGAAAACAGGAGGGAGTAACCACCTGGGAGTTGGGATAACGGCCTCACGCCTTAAAATTATTGAACTCGATATTGATTCCAGGGGCTGCCCAGTTCCGCAGTGGGAAATGAAGTGCTGTTCTTTCAGCTCGTGGTGAGCTTCGCTGGAGCACTGCAGCAAGCCTGAAACAAAGCTGATAGCCAGGTAACAGATGTAAGCCAGAGATGTTGGCCAAATGCTGTACCCTTGTCAACATCTCTCTTGCTCTCAGGCTTGCTGTAGCGCTCCCGTGGAGCCCAGGGCAAGCTTAAAGAGCAACACCTCGTTACTCACTTGGGAAGTCTACAGATCTCTGGACTTCATATCGAGTTCAACTATTTTAGACCTTGAGCTTCTCCAATATCTTTCTCCCAAACACCACAGATTTTGTTTTCCCATAGGTTGCTATTACACACCTCACATTGTTAGCCACTGACAGTCCCAATTGACAGCTATTCATTCTCCTAAACTGGTCGTTATCCACTCGTTTTTTCGTTCAACAATTCTTCTCTTTTTGTTTGGCCTCTAACTCCACCTATCGTCCACTCTTTACACCTTTCCACCAAACCTATCTTCCGCATTCAAAAAAAAATCGTAGCTACCATCAGTTCTGAGGAAGTGCGTTGGACTCGACGTGTTAACTCGGATTTCTCACCATAGACGCTGCCAGATCTGCTGAGCTTTTTCAACAACTTGTTTTTTTTTGGTTTTTGATTTTGATTTAAAGCATTCGCAATTCTTTTGGCGTTTGTAAAGGAAGGGAGGCTTTGCTAAAACAGAACAAGAATCTAGTCAGACCACAGCTAGAGTACTGTGAACAGTTTTGAGCCCCTTATCGAAGGAAAAAAATATGCCACCGAAAGCAGTTGAGATAGTTCTCATTTGACTGACACTAGTTATGGAGGGGCTGTCTTATGAGGAAAAGTTTAGTTGGTCGGGGCTGTATTCGATAATGATTAGAAGAATGAGAGGCGAGCTTGTTGAAATATGCAAGATTAGAAGATTTGGCTGGGTGGATGACGAGAGGTTGTTTCAACGTGGGCTAGAGTTTAAGATCAGATAACAAAATCTCAGAACAAGTGACCTAATATTGGAGTCGGAGATGAGGAGGGATTTCTTCTCTTAGGTTTTCTGGTTAGAACAGGGAGGCAGCAACCTGCCCTGTTTTGGCTTTGTGTACCTCAATGAGACTACAGATCAACCACCTGCTGTGTCCAACTGTAAACTTTTATTCTCTGCCGAGGTCCAAAGTTTTCATGTGATGGATGTTGAAAGATCTTGAATAAGTTTATACATGATTTTTAAAAATTTCTTTCTATATGCATTCACGGGATGAGGGGTATCTCTGGGTGGGCGACATATATTGCCCATCCTTAGTTGCCCAGAGGGCAGTTAAGAGTTATCCAAATTTCTGTGGGTCTGGAGTCACATGTAGGCCAGACCAGGTAAGGATGGCAGTTTCCTTCTGTAAAGGACATTAGTGAAGCAGATGGGTTTTTCCTGACACTTGATTCACAGACATCATTAGATTCTTAATTCTAGCATATATTGAATTCAAATTTCACCATTTGCTGTGGCAGGATTCGAACCTGGGTCCCCAGAACGTTATCTGGGTCTCGGGATTAACAGTCCAGCGATAACGACATTAGGCCATCGCCTCCCCAAGCTGCGGCAGAGAAGGTCAGGGGAACATGCACGACCTTACATTTGTATGGTGTACCTTTCTGACATAAAAGAAGAAAGGGCAACATGCAACACTGGGAAGCATCTGACTTTCTGACTGGACTGATCTGTCATCTCAGTCATTCAGGCTGCACTTGATGGTGTCAATCCAACAAACCCAGACCAAATGTTTTCTCAGCCATGTGAATAAAACTGGGTGAATTTGAAAAGCATCGATTGTCCATGTATTATTTCCCGTCCATGCCAGTCTTTTAATGTCATGACAAGGAAGAACGTGGAAGTCAGAAAATGGGCAAGGCTTTGCACAGGCAACAAAAAGCGTTTACCAGGATGTTACCTTGATGGGAGTGGATCAGCTGCAACGACAGAGTGGACAAACTTGCATTATTTTCATAAGTGCTCCGCACTCTGAGGGGCGTCAAGACAGAACAATTTTCCATTATGAGAAGCTTACATGGGATAGATAGCCGGAGTCTTTTGTACTAGGGTAGAAATGTCATAAAAAAGAGTGCAAATAGGTTGAAGGTGAGAGCGGAACCATTGAAAGGGATATGCGAGGAACTTATTCTTTAAATAGAGATCGGTAGAAACACATATATGTTTAACAGACATTTAAATATACACACGAAGAGGCAGGAAATAAAGGGATATAGATTAGGTACAGGCAGATTCGCTTGGTTTAGAATGGTATCATGGTCAGCACAGACATCGTAGGTCGAAGGATCTCTTCCTTCGCTCTCCTGATCTATGTTGTATAGAGGGGTTTAGCTATGAAGAGAGCTAACCCTGTGTGGTATTCTTTTGAGCAGAGAAGGTTGAGGTGGGACCTAACTGAGTTCGAAACGACAGAGGAAGAGGAAGCAGCTGCTCCCCTCAGACAAAGGGACAATAATAAGGGAGCACCATTTGAAACTGAAAGGCGGAAAGTTTTATGCAGGGGACCTGGGGAGAAAAAATACATTTCCACACTGAGAGTAGTCAGGGTGTGGAATGCATGGCCTGCGAAAGGAGTTGAGGCGGGAAACCTCGCAAATTTTCAAAAGTACTGAGAGAAGCAATTGACGTGTCATGGTATTCGGGACTATGGGCCCGTTTTGTAAAGTAGTGCAGGTGTAGTTATCGGGTAGTACTTCATGGTATAGACGCGATGGGCTGAAGAGCCTCTTCCATTGTTGCTGTTTCAAAGATTCTGCAGTCGATCTCACAAAAAAAAACAGTTTGCGGCCAAAGTCGCTGTTTTATTTTGCACCTTTCCCTTGGGAACGTGGTATTTCACGCAGAGGGCAGTTTGGATATCAGCCACGAATCTCCGTTGCCTCATGCTCTGAGCAAAAAGACTGGAAAGCAAATTGGGAACCACACTGGGATTCACATGGAGAAAAAAATCCTTCCTCCTTTCTGGAAGATCATCAAGAGTCGTCCAGTGGAATGAATGGGCTATGAGATGCAATCCCGACGTGTGCAAACTGATCCATTTTGGAGGTCTAATAAGGAAAGCAATCATACAATAAATGGTCAGCCTCTAGAGAGTACGAGGAATAACAGGACCTTGGTGTCCACGTCTAGAGATCGCTGAACTGGTCAGCTCAAGTGTACAGGCGGTGATGAAGAAGGCATATGGTGTGTGAGTCTTCATTGTCTGGGCTGTATGCTATAGGAGCAAGAAAGTCTTGTTTCAAATTTATGAAACATTTGTCAGACTACAGAAGTAAGTCTGTGTGCAGTTCTGGACGTCAAGCTATCGAAAGAACGTGATTGCACTGGAGATGGTGAGTAAGAAATTCACCAGGAAATTGCCTGGGATGAATAAACTCAATTATGAACGGAGATTGGATAGGCTGGATTTTTTTTCCCTTTGGATCAGGAGGCTGAAGAGGAATCAGATTGAGGTATATAAATTGTGAGATGTTTAGACAGGGTAGGTTGTGAAAATCTGCTCCCTTGGGCATCTATAGGCGAAGAGGGCATAAATTTCAAGTGTGGAGTAATTGGCTTTGAGGGAATTTTTCACCTAGAAGGCGGTAGAAATATTGAACGCTCTGCGTGAGCGGGTGGTGAAGTCATGAGCTCACTTGCCTTTGAAATGAAGGCCAACATTTTATTTGCAGGCCAGTGATGGTACAGTGATGTGGGTGTGGTATCACAGGTAGTGTCTGAGCATGTTAATATCAACGACAGTGCTGTAGGTTTGGAGTCACATGCAGCGCCAGAGAAGGCAATTGTGTGGACCTGGAGTCACATGCAGAGACAGAAGAGGCAATTTACAACAACCAATATGTACGCCCGTTTCATATGTCGACACTGAGCAGCTCATTGTAAACCACAGTGCTGTTTGTCTGGAGTCCAATGTAGAGACTGAGCAGGGCAGTAATAGCCACAAAGCCGTGGGTCCAGGTTCATATGTACAGATTCAATAAGTCAATATCAAGAACGGTGCTGTGGGTCTCGTGTCACATGTCGTCACTGTCAGTCACAGTGCTTATGGGTCTGGCATCATATGTAGGATCAGATCATGTGAGCGGCAAAAACAGTGCTGTGTGCCTGCAGTCATATATCGAGACAGAGCAGGTCAGTGGTAACCATACTGCTCTGGGTCTGGAGTCACATATAGAGTCAGAGTAGGTCAGTGTTAACCACAGTGCTGTGGGTCTCGAGTCACATGAAGAGACAAAGAACGTCAGTTTTAACCAGAGTGCTGTGTGTCTGAAATCACATGAAGAGACAGAGCAGGTTAGTGTTAACCACAGAGCTGTGTCTGGAGTCACTTGTAGAGAAATAGCAGGCCAGTGGTACCCACTGTCTTGTGGGTCCGGCGTAACGTTGAGGCAGATTTCCTTCATGGCACGTGGTTATTGCTGATTGGGTGCATGATTTAGATCCTGTTCAGAGCTGCCAACAGAGTCATGCATATCGTTATGGGTCTGGAGTCACTTGGAAGTCTGTACGGATAAAAACAGCGGCGTTTCTTCCCCAAAGAACATGGGTGAATTAGATAACAAGGTGCAGGGCTGGATGAACACAGCAGGCCAAGCAGCATCATAGGAGCAGAGAGGCTGACGTTTCGGGCCTAGACCCTTCATCAGAAAAGCCCCTTTTCTGATGAAGGGTCTAGGCCCGAAACGTCAGCCTCTCTGCTCCTATGATGCTGCTTGGCCTGCTGTGTTCATCCAGCCCTGCACCTTGTTGTCTCCATGGGTGAATTAGATGTTCTCTTACAGCAATCGACAATGGTTACGTTTGGGGCTGTTGCCCTTTTATAACTCCGAGTTTCATTGAATCACAGACAGCATATACAGCACAGCAAAAGGCCATTTCACCCATCATGTTTACACATGTTCCTAAAAGAACGACAGAGCTAGTCCCATTCGCCAGCCTCTGCCACTGTTCTCAGGCACTGCAGGTCAAATTTGAACTAATCTCTGAGGATAGAAATTTCTCCTGATCTCACACCGAGCTCTCCTGCTGACAATCTTTAAATTGCTACCTTCTAGATAGTGACATAACAAACAGTGGAAACAGAACACCTTTTTTGACACCATCAAAATTGTTCATAATTTTGAACACCGCAATAATTGGCAGCGAATGAGAGGACACCGGAAACCGTCGATAAATTCAAATGTGACATGCCTATGGACTTTGGATGGCAAAATAAGATACAACACGGATCAAATACAAAGGGGTGGGGTACCTGATTCTGTTAGTAGTACTCAATTAGCACAACTTATTCGTTTTAAGGGGATATTAGATGATTGTACATTAAAGGGACTAACAAGGAACTATCCAGTAGTCTCCAATTATAAGGCTGGTATGGTCACAGATGTAAAGATGGTTCTGGTGATACCTGTAATAGGCTCAGGACAGGCCCACACCGTCATTATCGAATGGAGACTATTGACATTATCCAAGAAAATGACTCTCTTCGATATTACCTTGAAGACAGAAACTTAATACGTCGACATAAAATGCTGTATGGGGTCTTCCTTTCGAAGTGCAAACAGAGAGGAAGTACCCCCAATCGGACAGGAAGACCCAGATATATATGGATTTAACCATACTGAAACGTGGGTTCTGGAAATCACCCATTCCCCAAACACTTTACCCATTCAGGATACGGGGGAGAGGACAGTATTGTCTATCTACTACTGAAACGTCATATAGGTATAGAATCTTGTGTTCCATTTCCTATTTTGCGCTTCTTCCACCATATACCAGTTAATATATGCCAATCTCAGATGATGCACATCAAACAATGAGAACGGAAATTCTCGACGGGAACAAAAACAGAAGTTGTTGGAACAGAGAAAGGGTCACCAGACCCGAAACATTAACTCTGATTTTTTTTTTCTTCATAGATGCTGCCAAGCCTGCTGAGATTTTCCAGCAACTTCGGTTTTTGTTCTTGATTTACAGCATCCGCAGTACTTCCGGTTTTAATTCTTTTCAGCATATGATATGTTTCATGACAACAGCATGGATTTCAAATAAACAGAAGCGACGCCTGTTACTTACTTAAGTGAACATCTTGGGAATATTTGGCAGAAGGCAGGTCAGAAAGTAAAATTCCACCATCAACTACAAAAAAGGCTAGAAGTTCTTGAAGAAGACACAGAACGAGAATTGCAGGAAGAAAGATGGTGAGAGAAAGTATATAATGGGAGAATAAATGTGAATATACATCCCTGATCAGGATATTATATCGTACAGCAGCAGGAGTTCAGCTATTGTTGGCCTTATCATGGCTTGTCGGTCATTTCAACGATATAGACTGAAGAGGAAGGCATGAGTCCCGGTAAAGGAACAGCTAAAAATACGAAAAGAACCCAGTCCAGGATAAATCGATTTCATTTGACTGACCAGGATTCCCCAAATCACGTGACTGAACAGCATGATGAGGCCAGGAATACTGGACCAAAAATTGACAGCAAAATTCAATTTAAGGGCTTTTGGTTGGAATATCTTACGGAAAGGGGGCTTTGTTGGGGCTGCCCATGACCCAGCAGGACAAAATGGTCGCCCATGGCATTGACAGCAGAAAATTGCTGACAGTAGTTAGAAAGCTTTTGAAAATATTTGGCAAATGTAGACTTCACAAATAAAACAATAGTATCTGCGTAGACCCTAGGTAACAGAATTGAGGTAGAATATGCATGTGCAGTTGTTTATGCATGAGACATAGATAAGAACATCTCACATCACATTCAATTAGTGAATCTCACCTCAACTGTTTACTAATCTATTAAAATTCCAGTTTAGGTTTTAGTTAAGATCCTTCAAATTTGTCATAGAATCCCTACCGTGTGGCAGCAAGCCCTTTAGCCCAAAAAGTCCACACTGACACACAGAGCATCCCGCTCAGACCCATTCCCCTATCTACACGTCCCTGAATACTACGGTCAATTTAGCATGGTAGATTCACACACACACACACACACACACACACACACACACACACACACACACAAATTCATACACACACACACACACATAATAAAAGCATTAGAGGAAAAGATTCAAAAATATTATGAGGGCAAACAAGCCTCAAACAGTAAAAAAAAGTTCCCAAATCATTACAGGGATAATTAAATCACAGGTACAGATACTAGAAGATACTGAAGTGTAGACTGAGTGAATAAATTGTAGGATATCGAAGGATAAAGATTAGGTTGTCCAGAGAAAGAGAGAAAAAAAAACTTGGTGCAGCCGGCAAATGTCGGGGAAGGAACGTACTTAGCTATTGTGTTCATTGTGAAAAACAAACCCCCAGAAGGGAAATAAGAGGGTATGGAAAACATTATGAGACCCATGGAGGAACAGAGGTTTTCTGTCCATCTATAACTGTGGAACCATGTGATTAGCCTAATTGGAAAAGCATGTAATTAATTAATAATATGATTCCTTTGTGAATGTTAAAGGCAGGATGAAACAAATACATGCAAAATGTATGTTTTTCTTTCTTCAGTGAAGACCTCTCTGGACTTTCAAGGCTTTCTTCCCACCTGTGTAACTTAAATCAACTCTTTGATGCTAAAAGCAAACTCTTGGGTGTCGCGAGAATCATTTGGTCGTTCTAACACGTATTCTGCTGCAATCTTCTATGCCTCAACAAATAGAGGCAAGTGAACTACGCACCTTCCATTGTCCTGACATCTTTATAGACGGATGGAACTACATACCAAGGTCATTTTGATCCTGAGTGCTTTACAGGGTCATACAGTTCATCACAAATTCCTGAATCATCATCAATTCATGAAGCATCGAATTATAGTCTCTATGATACTCGTCACTGTGTTTAATCTGAAAGGATGAATTATCATAAGATTAGACTGTTGAACAGTTTTGGCAAAACTGATGGCCTTAACCAATCAAGGCCCTGAAACTAATAATTATGCATAAAATAAAGCAGGTTCCCAAATTAACTTGTGTTCTGAAGGTAAAACAGAAAGTGTCACATTTGAGCTAGCAGACTGGGCTTGCCCAACTATGCCCGTTGTCCCCACTAACAATACTTTGGCGATTACCATTGACCAGATATTCAACTGGACTTGCTACGTAAATACAATGGTAACAAGAACAGGTCAGAGACGAGGAATCCTGTAGCGAGTAACTCAACTTACATACATACAATTCCTATAGCATAGAAACAGGCCCTTCGGCCCAACCAGTCCACACTGACTCTCAGAGCATCCCACTCAGATCTATTCCCCTTTAACTCATTTAATCCACACATCCCTCAAAACTGTGGGCAATTTTCCACGGCAAATCCACCCAGCCTGCACATTTTTGGACTGTGGGAAGAAACCTACACAGACGCAGGGAGAATGTGCAAAATCCAGACAAACAGTCACCCGGGGGTAGAACTGAGCCCAGGTCGCTGGCGCTGAGAGACAGTAGGGCTAACCACTGAGCCACTGAGCCACCGAGCCTCCTCTACTGACCCTCCAGATCCTACCCACCTCCTCCAAGTCTCAAGTCAGAAGTGTATGATGATGACGAAGATACAACAAACACTGGAAAGAATCTTGATGCCACCCAGGACAAAGGAGCCCATTTGACAGGCACCACATCCACATTCAATCTCACCAGAACCAACTCCAAGCGGCAACATTGTTCAATATGTACAAGATGCAGTGCCAAAGTTTGCCAACGATTCTTAGACATAAATTTCTAAACCTATGGCCAGTATCATTTGAAGGACAAGGGCATCAGATACATGGTCGTACTCCCTTATGCGAAATTACCTATAAGCCATGGAACAAACTGATTTGGAAATGTATTGTCGTTCCATAATTATTGTTGGTTAAAATCAGTAATATCCTTCCAAACAGCATGACGTATTTACGTTCAGCACGTGGACTGTAGCTGTTCAAGCAGGCAGCTCACACCCGCCTTCTCAAGGCACACTTAGGGACTGGTATAACTGCTGGAGAACCAGCCATGCCTACGTTCCAGGAAAGAAAAAAAAAAAACTGGAAAGGAATTTGTCTGAGATTCATGAGAAGAGAGATTATTTTTGTTCACTCTGCAGGTCGTGGGATGTTATCAATGTTGGCAGTCTTTTGTTTGTTGTTGTCAGTGACTGCACACAGAATGAAAATAATGGGATGTTTATATCAGAAGCATTGATAATATTTTTCAGAGGGCACATTAACTGACATATGCAAATAGGCCAGTGGAGAGAGAAAGAGTTGGGAATGTGTTGAGGGCGGCACAGTGATTAACACTGCTGCCTCAACTTGTCAGGAACTCAGGTTCAATGCCAAATTTGGCATTGTCTGTGTGAAGTTGACACATTCTCCCCGTGTCTGCATCGATTTCCTCTGCCCACAATTCAAAAATGTTCAGGTTAGGGTCGATTGACCACGTTAAATTGCCCATAGCGTCCAGGGATGTGCAGGTTAAGTGGGTTAGCCATGGAAAATTCAGGTTACAGGAATAGGGGAGGGATTGGGTCTGGGTGGGGTGTTCATTGGAGGGTCGGTGTGGACTCCGTGGTCCAAACAATCAGCTTCCACACTGTAGGCATTGTATAGTTCTTATATTGCTTGTGTGTCTAGAAAACTCACCATTGTGAGGTTCCCAACTGGGATTTGCATACATTGGCTGCTGTCCATCAAGTCAAATTATGATTCTGAAAAGTATTGCAATAGCTATTCTGTTCAATTAGATGTTCAAAAATGGTTAAGAAGTGAATTATCCATAGATTAAACCATGCAACAAATCAGATGGAGATAGGCTGGACAGACAGGCCTCTGCCAAAAAAGTATCCTGAACCTGTTAAAAATGCGGAATATAACATAGGTTCCAAAACAAATTTATGTTCTGAAACAAAAAACAGTTAACATTCCTCCCTCTGAGCCAACAGACGCGAGATCCTCCATTATCCTTCCTGACCAATGTCCTGCTGGTTACACAACTGGATTCATTATATAAACACAATAGTTGAAAGAGCGAGTCAGAGGCTAAGTCAAATGCAACATGTGACTCACCTCCTGACTTGCACCATCGATAACGCTTCAATCCAAAATATGATGGGATACAGGATGAATGCAGATCCAACAACACCCGAAGAAGGGATTCCTCCGGGTGCTCCGGTTTCGTGCCACAGTCCAAACATGCGCAGGCCAGTTGGATTGGCCATGCTAAATTGCCATGCAAAATATTGTTCAGGTATGTGTAGACTTAGGAGGGTTATAGTGGGATGGGTATGGGTGGGATACTCTGAGGGTCGGTGTAGACTTGTTGGGCCGAAAGGCCTGTTTCCACAGTGTAGGGGTTCTATGATTCTATTATGAAGCATGATCCCATTCAGGAGAAATGAGCCGACTTGATTGACACCACGTCCACAAACAACTCTTCTCTCCGCAGCCGAAATTCATTGGAAGCTGTGTGTGAACTATCTGCAATTTTCAGTGCAGAAATTCACCAAAGATGCAAAACAGCTCCCAAATGCAAGAGTGCTAACATCGAGAAGGACAAGGGCAGCATATATATGGGAACACTACACGCGAATGTATCACCTCCAAGTTACAGAATACACTGGCTTGGAAGTATGTTACCCTTCATTCAGCGTCAAAATGCTGGAAATCTCTCCCTAACAAAAAAATCATGAGTCTACCTACAGCACAGAGACTGCAGCAGTTCTAGAAAGCAGCTCGCCACCACATTCTCAAGGGGTAACTAGGGGCCAGTGCTAAATACTAGCCAGCCAGCGACACCCACGTCCCACGATAGAATTATACAAAAATGTAGAATACCGCTGACCATCAATTGGAAAAAAAATATATTTTTGTTCTCTGTTCAGGACGTTGCTTCTACCAATTTTGACAACGACAAAGGAGGATGAAGTCTTTTCTGGTGAGACAATACTCATGGATTGAAAACAATGTGCTTTTTTTTTATCAGAAGCATCGACGCGGTTTTCCAGAGAACACATTCAGCGGAATATGCAAACCAGAGAGAGGAGAGAGAAAGAGTTGTGACAGCGTCTGTGCATTCAGAAAACTTACTATTGCTTGACTTTCCTGACACACAGTGCCGACATTGGCTACTGTTCATCGAGTAAAATTGGGTTGGTAAAGGGATTTCAACAGTCACTGCGTTTAATTGGAAATTCAGTTATTGCCAAAGGTTAACAATCCATGGATTAAACTGCAACAGCCCAGGAGGAAAACGAGCTGGACCAATAGACTGTCGCCAAAAAAGAGAAAAATGCAGTTTCCAGAACTATTGCATATGTTGAAAATAAACTGGAGACAGTAAGAACTGGAGATACTGGAGTTAGAGATAACACAGTGTGGAGCTGATGGAACACAGCAGGCCAGGCATCATCAGAGGAACAAGAAAGTTGACATTTCGGGACGGGACCCTTCTTCAGAAAAGAGGGAGGGAGAAGCGACCTGCGAAATAAATAGAGAGAGGAGTGGTGCGGCTGGGGAAGGTAGGTGGGATGGTGATAGGTGAGTGCAGGTAGGGAGTGGTGGGGATTGGTCAGTGAGGTGGGAGGGGTGGATAGGTGGGAGAGAAGATGGACAGGTCAAGGAGGCAGGGATGAGAGGGAGGGTTGGTCATGGGATGAGGCCAGGATGGCGAGATTTTGAAACTGGTAAAATGCACTTTTAGGCGATCAGGGTGTAGGCTCCCGAGGCGAAATATGAGGTGCTGCACCTGCAGTTTGCGGGTGGCGTCATTATGACACTGGAGGTGGCCCAGGATGGACATGTCTCCCAGGGTGTGGGAAGGAGAATTCAAATGGTTCGTCAGCAGAAGGTGTTGTCGTTTGTCAAGAGCGCAGGTGCTGTACAAAATTGTCTCTGAGACTAAAGTGGAAGATTTGTTTTGTGCTTTTAATGGAAGTGAGGTGGGAGGTGTAGGGGCATGTGTAGCACTTCCTTCGGTTGTAGGGAAAGGTGCCGGGGGTGGTAGGGTTAGTGGGGACTGTGGAGCTGACTTCTCATCATGGAGCGTCCCTATGAAAGGCAGATAGGGGTGGGGAGCAAAATATATCTTTGTTTGTGGGGTCGGATTGCAGGTGGTAGTAGTGCCCTTACCACTGGGACAAGTGTTCCAGGTTTCCTGCTATCCAATGTTATCAACATCCTGGGGCTTACCATTGAATAAAACTGATTGGATTGGCCATATGAATGAAATAGCTTCCGAAGCAGTTCAGAAGCTAGGAACAGTGCCACGAGAAATGTATCTCCTCACTCCCCAAAATCTGCCCATCTTTGCCAAGTCTCAAGTCAGGAGTGTGATGATGAAGACGACGCTGATGATGATGATGATGATGATGATGATGCAGCTCCAATAACCACGAAAGGAAGCTTGGCATCATCCAGGGTATGGCAGCCCTTTTGACTGGCATCACATCCATAAACATCGACTCCATGGATAACTGATCGCCAGCAGTGGCAGTGTGTAATATCTGCAAAACACATTGTGGAAACTCGCTGAAGGTTCTTGGCACCTTCCAAATCTAGAAGCCACCTCCATCTAGAAGGACAAGAACAGCAGACACATTGGAATTTCACCTTCTCAGACAGAAAGGGAACCCTGGGGCTGTATCCTTGCAAAAAAAGAGAAAGCTCACAGGAGAGATCTGATGGAAGTATTCAGAGTGGGAAGAGGCCTGGCCACAACAAAAATACAATAAAAAGCGTTCCCAACCCTGAAAGGATTATTGATAAATGAGCAATGATGTCAAAATGATTGGTACAAGAATGAAAAGTGATTGCTGATTTTTTTTTCCACGCTGCTGGTGATTTGGATCAGACTCGTCCAGACCTGAGACAATGTGTTGAAGGTCACTTCAACCGAAGTTCTGAAAAACAGATTGTACAATGATATGAAAGGAACAGTGTGCATAGTTACGGGGTAACGACATTGATTGAGATGGTTGTTAATAAGGTAAGAGATCGTGTCGTTGAAGGCATTATTTAAGGGTGCAGAGATAATTGGCTAATTGTCAGGAGACAATGACTGGCGCGGAGATGGCCTTTTTCACGTTATCAAACTGAAGCCAATGTGGTCTGCACTGTTCTGGTACAACAAATATTTCCAACATAAATTAACGACTTGGAGGAAGGAACCGAATGTACTGTGACAATTTGCAGATGGTATAAAATGAAATGCAAAAGCCGGCCATAGAAGAGGTAGACGTCGACAGGTCACATAAGTGGACAATCAACTGTTAGCCAATGGAGGTTATTGTGGGAGGATGTGAGGAGGTACATTTTGGAAGGGAGAAGGAAAAAATATAAAGCAGAAAAAATAAACTGCGGAAACCTGCAACATAAAGCGAATTAAAGTACACTTTGCAGGCAACACAGAAAGCTGGCACACAGATGCAGCAGGTAGTCGGCATTCTAATGGAATTCTGCCCCTGATTTCAAGTGATTTGGCTAATAACAGTTTGGAGTACTGTGAAAAGTTATGATCCCCTTACTTAAAGTAAAAATAGTGTTTCATTGGTGGCAGTTGAGAGAATGTTCACTGGGATAGTCCCCAAGCATGGAGGGGACCGTCTTCTGTTCAGAGAATACACCTGTTGGGGCTAAGCACCGGAGTTTAGAAAGGTGAAAGGTGATCTCATTGAAACATGCATTATGCTTAAAGGGTTTGACAGGGTTAATGTTGAGAGGATGTTTCCCCTCACGTAAGAGTCGACAACAAAAGGGGGTCTCCGAATAAAGGGAAGTCACATAGAGGATTTTGCTCTTGCGAGAATTTGGAACTCCTTGCCACGCAGAACCCAGGGAGACAAGTCTTTCTGTATCTGCAAGGTTTCGACTTTGTATGAGAAAAAGCCTTCTCATGCAGTGGTGGTGGGAATGTGGAACTTATGACCTGTAAGTGTGACAGGGTCATTTTTGAGATTTTGTCTGGCAGAAACTTGACACACAAGGGAACAGTGAGCAGAGAAATGAGACGAAGAAGGAGATACAGAGAAACAGAGAGAGCGAGAGAGGGCAGGGATGAAAGACAGCAAGAGTGAAACAGACTGAAACAGACAGATGACGCTGAGAAATATAGAGAAACGAGTTAGTTTTAATATGAGACAGAAAAAGATCAAAAAGGACGAGAATGCTCTGTCCGAGGTGTGGTTAGGGAGTGAGGAAGACAAGCAAAGAGGAAAGAGAGTGTTTGTGGGATGGGGAGAGGCACAGACACACACATACATGTCTCTCTTTCTCTCTCTCTCTCTCTCACACACACACACACGCACGCACACACACACACGTCTCTCTCACACACACACGTCTCTCCTTCTATCTCTCTCTCTCACACGCACGCGCACACTCATCTCTCTCTCTCTCTCTCTCTCTCTCACACACACACACACACACACGCACAAACATACACACACACTTTTTTAGAGACACAGAGACAGAGGGAGACAGACAAAGCGAGAGAGACAGACAGAAAGAGACAGAGCGCGAGACAGAGAGAGCATGAGACAGAGAGAAAGAGAGACAGGCAGATAGAGAGAGACAGAGAAAGAAAGGTAGGTAGAGACAAAGACAAAGAGAAAGATAGAGAGAGAGATAGAGGGACATAGACAGATAGACAGGGCCATAAAAATAGAAGGACTGAGACAAAGGAAGAGGGAGAGAAAGACAAAGACAGAGAGACAAAGAGAGAAAGATAGCGACAGAGACGTGGACACAGAGAAACCGACAAACAGGGAGAAACAGATAGATACAGAGAATGACAGCAAAGAAGAAGCACAAAGGGGGAGGGACAGAGGTTGGTCTGGGGGTAAGGAAATGAACTTCCCTGAACTATTCAGAAATCTCCGATTCCCTGACCACCCTCAGAATCACTCTGATGGACAGAATGTCCTCCAGGAGGAGGTATGGAGGTTAAACCTACAAATTGTGGAGGAGCAGGCGAGACAGAGTTCACTGGAAATTCCTGTCCATCGTCCATTGGGTCTCTGAGACGACAATGTCTCCGGAAGAGGAGGACCAGAGATATAGTGTGAGGTTAAATAGGGAACATTGTGTTGGGTCGGGCTATTTTAGGAAATGATACAGTTCTATGTGCCATCAGCAAAGGCACTCCAGCCCTGCAGTGTGTAGGCATGAAGTATTCAGTCAATAGATCACCCCACCTTTGGGAGCAGATCCCTGGCATCTGCAACAGGGCAGTGCCGTGGGGGAGAGGAAGCTGGAATCTGAATTCCGATTTCCCCCAAGTCAGCACACAGTTACAGATTTCATACACGATACATGGCACACCCCGCAGTCACTACATTCCACTCCCCCTCAATCAAAACATCCAACTTGCCCTCAGTCACGACATCCCACTCCCCCTAAGTCATTACATCCCACCCCCCCTCAGTCACCACATCCCACACCCCTCAGTCACCACATCCCAGTACCCCTCAGCCACCACATCCCAATCTCCCCAGTCACTACAGCCCATTCCCCCTCAGTCACTACTTCCCACACCTCATCAGCCATGACATTCCAACACCCCCATCAGTCATTACATCCTACGTTCCCTCAGTCTCTAAATCCCACTTCCCCCTCAGTTACCACAATCCACTCCCCCTCAGTCACTACATCCCACACCACATCAGCCATGACAGCCTACTCCCCTTCAGTCATTACATTCTACATCCCCTCAGCCTCAAAATTCCATTTCCTCTCAGTCACTACATCCCACTCTCCCTCAGTCACTACATCTCATTCCCCCTCAGTCAACACATCCCACTCCCACTCAGTCACTACATCCCACTCCCCTCCGTCGCCACATTCCACTCCCCCTCAGATATTACATCCGACTCCCCCGCAGCCACTACATCCCACTCCCGCTCAGTAAATACATCCTACTTGCCTCAGACACTACATCCCACCCCCTCTCAGTCACAACATCCGACTCACTTTCAGTCACCACATCCCACTCCCCTCACGTCACTGCATCCCACTCACTTTCAGTCACCACATCCCACTCCTCTCAGTCACTACATCCTACTCCGCTCAGTCACTTCATCCCCCTCCCCCTCAGCCACCACATCCCTCTCCCCACATTCACCACATACCACTCCCCCTCAGTCACCACATCCCACTCCCATCAGTCACTACATCCTAATCGACTCCGTCACCACATCCCACTCCTCCTCAGTCACTGCATCCCATTCCCCCTCAGTCACCACATGCCACATCCCCTCACTCACTACACCCCACTCTACCTCAGTAACGACATCCCATACCCCCTCAGTCACTACATCCCACTCCCCTCAGTTACTACATCCCACTTCCCCTGATACACTACATCCTACTTTCCCTCAGCCACCACATCCCACTCCCCGTCAGTCACTACAGCCCACTCCCTCTCAATCACCACATTCCACTCCCCCTCAGTCACTACAGCCCACTCCCCCTCAGTCACTACATCCCACTCCCCATCAGTCACTACAGCCCACTCCCCCTCAATCACTACATCCCACTCCCCCTGTTACCAGATCCCGCTCCCTTTCAGTCACTACATCCTACTCCCCCTCAGTCACTATATCCCACTCCCCTTCAGTCACTATATCCTACTCCGCCTCAGTCACCACATCTCACACCCCCTCAGTCACCATGTCCCACTCCCCCTCATTTACTACATCCTATTCCCCTTCAGTCACTACATCCCAATCCCCCTCAGTCACTACTTCCCACTCTAATCCTTCACTACTTCCCTTTCCGCTCAGTTCACCAGCTCCCTCCTCAGAGTCAGGCCAGTGTCTGGTGAGTTGTTTCAAGACCAGGGACGATGCGGCCCATCCGACCCCAGGGCTGGTGACATCATCTGGGAAGTAAAATTATTGCAACATTAATGCAAATTGAAGCTTTGGAACCAAAATGAAACACGGAAATAACAGCTCTCCTGAGCCCTTGTATCCAGATCTGGCTTAGTTATTTTTATGGACTGTTAACAGCCCAGAATGAAGGACTGAGGAGGTTTAGAAATGCTGGAAGATTGTGCATGACTGATCACAGTCTTCTGAAAGGAAACTCGACACATTCAAAAGGGAACACACTGTCAGATGAGGGTTAGTGCTGGAAGCTTTGCTGGGGTAAAGGGGTCGGTGTAAGTGGAATTATCCCAGGAATTAAAAGAATAAAAATTGGTCCTTCTTTATTCAGAGTTGAACACAGTTTTGAAAAGGTAAAACGGAAAGGATTGATTTTTGTTTTGTCAGGAAATATGCTGACAGAAAGAGAACAATGCCCTGTTCAGGCAGGGATCAGAGATAAGATCTTCTAACCAGTACATTCAGCAACATGTGCAAATAAGAGAGACGAGGTGGAAAGCTTATGTGAGTGGTTGTGTTCTCTGAACACACAAACATCGTTAAGCTCCTGAACAGGTGGCGATGACCAACTCATTTCACAGCTTGCCCTGCACTGGGGAACACTAGGTAAGATACAGGGACTGGAATGACGATGGTTAATCAAAAAGGGACATTAAGGGGTCACCAAAGCACTGCTATCGAAGGAATAAACTGTACTTCAGCAGCATGACAGTCAGGAGAGAGGGGACAAGTCGAGATGCATTGATCGCATGAAAATTGTCACTAAAACTGATACAGGCCCTGAAACTGATGTGCAGTCTGAGACTATTAGAGAACCAGACACAAATACAGACACTGACATTAATAGACAGCCTGACACAGACAGAGAACCTGACTCTAATACGGACACTGACATGAATCGACACTCTGACACTGACAGAGACTCTGGTGCTAATATGGAAACTAGCATTAAAAGACAACTTGGCACTCACAGAGACACTGACACTAATACCGACACCAATATTAACAGAGAGATTGACATTGACAGAGACACTTACACGATGAGAGATGTTTTCAATAGTAGAAGCAATCTCCAAAGCACAGACAATAATCCTAATACAGTCCTTGATCCGAACAGAAACTCTGACAATGATAGAGACAGTGACCCTAACAGAAACTCTGACACTGACAGAGACAGTAATACCAATACAGACTCTGACACTGACAGAGACAGTGACCCTCACAGACACTTTGGCACTCACAGAGACAGTGACCCTAACAGAAACTCTGACACTGACAGAGACAGTAACACCAATAGAGACTCTGACACTGACAGAGACAGTGACCCTCACAGACACTTTGGGACTCACAGAGACAGTGACCCTCACAGAAGCTCCGACACTCACAGAGACAGTGACTCTCACAGAAGCTCCGACACTGACAGAGACAGTGACCCTCACAGAAACTCTGACACTGATAGAGACAGTGACCCTCACAGAAGCTCTGACACTGACAGAGAAAGTGA
>NC_063380.1:797560-804496 GCF_021869965.1 Rhincodon typus | reverse complement strand
CACTGACAGAGACAATGACCCTCACAGAAACTCTGACACTGACAGAGCCACTGATAACAATGGAGACACTAACAGTAATAGAGATTCTGAATCTTATAGGGTCACTGGCAGTAATAGAGACACTGACACTAATGCAGAACCTGAGATTGATAGAGATACTGCCACTAATACAGACCCTGACTCTAATACAGACCCTGTCTATAATAGAGACTCTAACTCTAATAGAGACTCTGACACTAAGGGAGATTCTAACAGTAACAGATACACACACCAACAAAGTCTCTGACTCTAATGGAGGCACTGACACTAATACAGACAATACAACTAATTGAGGGTCTGATACTGAAAAACTTTAAGATCTGGAGATTTTTCTTTCTTTTCAATCTGGACTGTTTTCTATTCTTTTGACCCTGTTTCTTTTATTTCATCAGTGGTTTTCGCAATGGCGCTGGAAAATGGTCACTTTCGGAAACTTTTCACTGTAATCCTGTATACCTATACTTGAGTACACGTGGCAATAAAATCTAATTCTAATCCCAAAACGCTAATAGAGAAACTGACACTAATAAACACTCAAACACTAATACAGGCTCTGACTGTAATAGAGATCTCTGAGGCTGACAGTGACTCTGATTCTAATAGAGATTCTGACTCTAATACAAACACTGACACTAGAGGAAGACAGTGTCATTGCTATAAACACTGACTCTAACGCAGACACTGACACTAATACAGTCTTCGACACAAAGAAAGACTCTGACACTAACAGAGACATTGTCACTAAGTGAGGCACTGACAAATAGAGACACTGGCACTAATACACACTCAAACACTAATACAGGCTCTGACTCTAATAGAGATCTGTGACGCTGATAGGGACTCTGACTCTAATAGAGATTCTGACTCCAGTACAAACACTGACACTAAAAGAGACGGTGTCATTGCTATAAATACTAACTCTAATACAGGCACTGATACTAATACAGTCTCTAACACTAATGAAGACACTGAAACTAACAGAGACTAACGGAGACACTGACACGAATGCAGACTCTGATACTAATACAGACTCTGACACTGATGGAGACACTGATATTAGAAGAGAACCTGATACTAATACTGACCCTGGCACTTATAGAGAAACTGTCACTAATAGAGACGCTGCTTCTAATAGAGACACTGACTCTAACAGAAACTCTGACAATTAGAGAAACCGGTCTTTCCACAGAAACCCTTGAATTTGCATTGATGGCACGTTGTCAATGCATGAGAGTATTCCAGCCAACCAGCACCATCATCAGTGTGATGTGTCTCTGATGTGCTGGGCAATGCTGGGTGTGTTATTCCTGAGTGTGAAACCTCTCACAGCAGAATAGAGCAGAGACTGAAGAGGAAGCAGGTGAACTGTAAATCTCACTGCATTGCACACTGTCAGACCTCTTGAAGAGAGTCCGGTAAGATGCTGGCTATTAACAGTGAGAGCAGGCGTAGAAAGGATTCACTCACAGTGCATTGGCCTGCTCGTCTATTCCTGCTTCAGGTCTCCGAAATTGGAGTGGCTTTCGACTATTAGCAGGGCGCTGCACACCAGGGAAGGGGAAGGATAGACTGGTAGTCAGTATCAGATAAGATTTAATGCAGTTGAGGGGCAGGGACCTGGATAAAAAGAAGGACAACTTTTGAAAACAAGGAATTGATGTTTAAAAAGCAAAGAGAGAGAGTGACAGATGGACAGACAGAGAGAGTGAGAGTGAAAGCTCTGTCTATAGATGTGCCAGTGAGGGAGAGAGGCAGAGAGAGAGAGTGAGATAGAGAGATAGAGCGAGAGAGAGAGAGAGAGCTCGAATTTGACTGAAATACAGTGAAAAGTATTGCTTTGCATGCTATCCCAGCAAATCATATCTAACATAAGTACGTCTGGTAATCAAACAGAATGTTACAGCTATAGAGAAGGTCCAGAGAAAGACCAACTTTCATGTGTGAGAGGTTCAGACAAAAATCTAACAACAGCAGGAAAGTTGAATCTGGTGGTACATGTTTTCAAACTTTTGGAGCTTCTGCCTGATGGAAGAGGGTGGAAGAGACTCTATTGAGGGTGGAAGGGGTCTTTAATTATGTTTTCCCCTTTCCCGAGATAGTGGGAGTTATAGATGAAGTCGATGGATGGATGGACGGACAGCTGGTTTGTGTGTTGCACTGGACTGTGTTGACAACTGTTTGTAATTTCTTGCGGTCTGGGCCAGAGACTTTGCCATGTCGAGCTGTGATGCATCGGGATAGGATGCTTCCTATAGTGGATCAATAAAAAAAAAAAAACTTTCTAACAGTCATTGTGGACATGCTGAATTTCCTTGGTCTTGTGAAGAAGTGGGTTTGGGAGGGGTTGTGGTGGGCTTTCTTGAATGTAGCGTCGACGTGGATGGACCAGGACAGAATCATTGTTGATAATTACTCCTAGGAGCTCGAAGCTCTCGACCATCTCCACCTCAGCTCTATTGATACAGGCAGGAACATATCCGCTTTGCCAACTCAATGACCAGCAACTTCACCTAGCTAACACTGGGGGAGAGATTATAGTCTTTAAATAATTCTGCTTGGTTTTCTCTTTCCTGTGTTCTGTCAAATCGCTGTTTAAGATCCTACTTACTACGGTGGCATAATGAGGAAATTTACAAATGGTGTAAGAACTGAATTTGACCAGACAGTCGTGAATGCAAAACAATTATGGTAGGGGGCCCTGGTACTGAAGATTATGGGGGAATGAGATGCTGTGGCCTATCCTTACACAAGCGCCGTGTGGATCGGGAAGTCGAGGATCCACATCCATAAGCATTCACTCCCTCCACCGCCGACACTCAGTAGCAGCTGTGTGTACTATCTACAAGATGGACTGCAATAATTCAGCAGAGATCCTCAGACAGCACCTTCCATACACAACCTGTTCCATCTAGAAGGACAAGTGCAGCAGATATATGGGAACACCACCATCTCCAAATTCTCCTCCAAGTCACTCATCATCCTGACGAGGAAATATAACTCACTATCCTGACTTGGAACTATATCGCCATTCCTTCACTGTCACTGGGTCTAAATTCTGGAATTCCCTCACAAATAGCATTGTGGGTCAACCCACAGCAGGAGGACTGCAGCGGTTCAAGAAGGCAACTCACCACTACCTTCTCAAGGGCAAGTAGGGATGGGCAAGAAATGCTAGCCAGCCAGCGACACCCACATCCCATAAATGAATAGAAAAAAAAAAATCACAATTGGACAGCAGAGTCCTAGGTCTCGGAGTTTGGAGATGAGTTTTGTTAGAATTATCCTGCTGAAGACAGAGCGAAAGTTAACAAGTAGGAGCCTCACACCGTCTGTGTTACCTAGATGATCTGGGGTTGAGTGTAGGGCCAGGGAGATGGTGGATCTCATGGACCTGCTGTCATGGACACAGGTAGCTGATGGTATGACGTTATCGATGGTGACTCTGTCTGTAGATGGCACAGTCAGAGAGCGGGGGAGCGAGACAGAGGTGGAGGGGAGAAATAGCTCACTCTGTAGAGGCCGCAGTGAGAGAGAGGAAGGAAGAGGGAATGCTCTCGGACCTCAGTCTTACTGTAGGTGTCTCAGTAAGAAAGAGAGGGCGAGAGAGAGGGAGGAGGAACAGAGAAAAAGACAGAGACAGAGAGACCTGTCTGTAGCTGTCTCAGTGAGAGAGAGAGAGAGCAAGGGTTCATTCTGTCTATAAAGTATCCAATTGATAAATAGAGAGGGAGCTCACTCTGTAGATTTCCCAGAGAGAGAGAGAGTGGGATGCTCACTTTGTCTGTAGATTTCACAACGCAGGATAGAGTTTGGGCTCACCCACTCTCACTGGACCCTCAACAATCTGTGGTTCCCCACTCACTTCCTTAAAAATTCCCATCCTATTCCCTCTCCCTTCAACTCTCTTCAATAATAATTCTGTGTTTCCATTTCCAGACTATTCCACAGTGAGATGAGGGCTCTCTTGCTGAATCTCGCCATTCTGAGTAAGTTCCTTGCCCTGAGTTTAATTACACCGCCCCCAAATCCCCACCGTTTATTTAAATCCAACCCCACAGCACCACCTCCCGTGGCACCACTCATTCACGCGTTAGAATAGTACGTTATCAAATAAAATCCCTTGCTGCACACTTTGATTCCAAAACAGGAGCAGTGAATGACACTCTGAATGACCTTCCTCAGAGAATCGTCTGTACCCTCTCCGTTGATTCCAGCGCTCTCTGATTTCCTATCCTTCCCCTGATGTGAACTGTTTCTCCCAGTTGGCGCTGCCCAGACCCCTCCTGATTTTGAAAACCTCAATCCACTCTCCTCTCTCCTTCCTGTTCCCTGAACCAACCAGCCCCACCTTCGCCGATCTGTCCCCATGCCCAAAGTCCCTTAACGCCCTGCTCCCATTCGGGTTCCCATTCGGGTGGGTTGAGGTTGATCGGTGTTTGTGGCGAGTCTCAGCGGCTGTGTAAATAAACACGGTGCTTTAATACATTGACATTAAGTGTCTTCGTGATGTTCACTCACAGGCAGTGTACTCGCTGACCCGTGTTCGAATCACACAGTCCTGGACCAGGCTTGGAGGAGCAGCGATTGTGGTGACCATGAATGTTTCAAAACAATGAAGTCCGATAAGAATTTTAAGAAGGATGGTACAGGTTTAAAAGGTAACATGACTTCATTGTAGTGGGATCAATAAACGGGGAAGGTCGGAGAGATGGTAGTACTGTCATTGAACCTGTAATCCTGGGAAATGATTAATGCTCAGAGAGAGCTACTGGGATCTAAAATCGATCGAGCTGACTTTAATATTAAACTAGTTTCCCCGCAATGGTTACCGTGAAGCTATCATCTCTAACAAAAAAAAACAATCGCTCATGTCCTTTAGGGAAGGATTTGTGTATCGACAGAAACATAGGGCATGGATGGTACAGCAACTCTGTTCAGCCTGATGTACAAACTTATTAACAACACTTTTAGAAAGCTGTGCATTTTTCCTCTACTTATCCTGCTATTAATCACACTCGGAGCACTGCACTGTATTCTAGATTTCATACCCCTCACTTAATGTACACTCGTAGCATTGTGTTCATTCCTGGCATTCATACCTCTCAGATAACCACACTTGAAACATTTGTTCTGTTCTACTCTCCATATGCATGGTAACGTCTGAGGAGACCAGGACACAGATTGGTCACTTTCTGTTGCTCTACATTCTCCATAAAACTAGGGAACTGCAACAGAGACAGAGGGAGAGAGGACAAATATATGACGGAGAGAATTGAATGAGTGAGTGTAAGAGGAAGAGAGAGACAGAGAGTGAGACAGACAGAGGAAGAGAGCCCAGATCACGGATCTCCCTACTAGTTCCATTCTATTCATTAGGGAATTAATGCAATCAAGTCAGGAGATGACACTGTGATTGCTGTTTCAGTTCCGGTGGATGGAAGATTCCAGTGAGAGTTGTCCCGCAGGAACACTGTTCCACAAAGAGAACAGGCTGGCTAAATGGTAACTCCAGATTTTATAACATCAGTTTTACATTCACGTCCAGTACTGACCACATTAGGTAAACCCTTCAACATGAATAACCTTCATTGCAGGCTCCCATCCCACTGTGAATGAAGGGATTGTCAACAGGACTGTGTGTTTTAACTGGAAGGAGAATCCCTGCTAAATGAGGCAAGAGATCAAGATCCAAAACTGCACCAGTTACTTTGTGTACGAGTTGAAACCACATTCACCATGTAAGGCTACATATTGTACAGGTCAGTAGCTGTCCAAAAATGACTAAAACACAGCTCTTTGCCATGGTACTTATCACAAACAAAGCCGAGAACGTGAGTAAATCCCTTGTCTGCAGAAGGAGAGGATGCGGGGTCTGGTGTAATGGAGAGAGAAAGTCAAGGAACAGAGGGAGAGACTGAGGGGGAGTGAGATGTAGTGGCAGAGGGAATGGGAATCTAGTGACTGAGAGGAGTGGGTGTAGAGACTGAGAGGAGTGGGTTTACGGACTGAGCAGAGTGGGTGGAAGGACTGAGCAGAGTGGGTGTGGGGACTGAGAGGGTTGGGTTTAGGGACTGAGAGGAGTGGGTTTATAGACTGAGAGTAGCGGATGGCGGGATTGAGCGGAGTGGGTGTGAGGATTGAGGAATGTAGATGTAGACACTGAGAGGAGTGGGTGTAGGGGCTGAGAGGAGTGTGTTTAGAGACTGAGAGGAATGGGTGTGGGGATGGAGGAATGTAGATGTAGAGATTGAGAGGAGTGGGTGTACAAAGTGAGAGGAGTGGGTGTGGGGACTGAAGAATGTGGATGTAGAGACAGAGAGGAGTGGGTGTAGTGACTGAGAGGAGTGGTTGTAGGGACTGAGAGGAGTGGGTGGGGGGACTGAGCGGAGTGGGTGTACAGATTGTGCAGAGTGGGTCTGAGGACTGAGAGGAGTGGGTGTGTAGACTGAGAGGAGTGGGTGTAGAGACTCAGAAGAATGGGTGTGGAGACTGAGAGGAGTGGTTGCAGTGACTGAGAGGAGTGGGTGTAGGGACTGAGAGGAGTGGGTGTAGAGACTGAGAGGAGTGGGTGTCGAGGCTGACCGGAGTGGATGTGGGGACTGAGAGGAGTGGGTTCAGAGACTGTGCAGAGTGGGCCTGGGGACTGAGAGGTTTGGGTGTTGGGACTGAGGAATGTAGAAGTAGGGACTGAGAGGAGTGGGTGTGAGGACTGAGAGGAGTGAGTGTGGGGAATGAGAGGAGTTGGTGTAGTGACTGAGAGGAGTGAGTGTAGAGACTGAGCAGAGTGGGTGCAGAGACTGAGAGGAGTGGGTGTAGAGACTGAGAGGAGTGGGTGTGGGGACTGAGAGGAGTGAGTGTGGGGAATGAGAGGAGTTGGTGTGGTGACTGAGAGGAGTG
>NC_063380.1:795161-797550 GCF_021869965.1 Rhincodon typus | reverse complement strand
GTGAGTGTGGGGAATGAGAGGAGTTGGTGTGGTGACTGAGAGGAGTGGGTGTAGAGACCGAGAGGTGTGTGGAATGAGGGATATCGATGTAGAGACTGAGAGGGGTGGGTGTAGAAACTGAGAGGAGTGGGTGTAGGGACTGAGAGAAGTGGGTGTGGGGACTGAGGAAGTAGATGTAGACTCTGAGTGGAGTGGGTGTAGAGACTGAGCGGAGTGGGTGTGGGGTCTCAGAGGAGTGTGTGGGGGGACTGAGCGGAGTGGGTGTAGAGTGGGCGTAACTGAAGTAAAACCTCCCCCCCCCACCCCTGTTGTATTGATAAAGTCCTTGTGATAAATGCTCAGATTCTGCTTCCTTTCCCCATGCCTCACTTTACCTTCACACTAATCCTTTGTGATCCATGCAACGGCACACACAAAATCCTTTGTAATTCTCAGCTCCGGTAGAACTATCAGAAGAATAAAAATCAAACATATGCTTCAGCCAAGGAAAGTGTATCCCCTCTTTGGTCTGGTGTAGACACTTTGTGACTTTATAAAAGCTCAAATCCCTCTCTTTTCCTCCCTCTCTGTCATTTCACCCCTGAGGGTCCAGTCGCTACATTCCACTCCAGTCAGTCACTGCATAACAATTCCCTCAGTCACTACAAGCCACTCATTTCAGTCACTGCATGCCATTCCCCACAGTCACTGTATCCCATTCTCCATCAGTCATGGCACCCCGTTTTTCGAACTTTCCCAGTAAGGGAGGAACAATTGAGTGAGACTCTTTCTTCAATCTCCTTTACCAACAATTTTTGTTGCAGTACCAGAAACAGCACGGACTCCTGAACCCAATGAACGAATGTCTGGAGCACCCGCTGACTCTGCCACATTTGCTCGAACAAGATCAGAATTTACAGGTATCAACGAAACACCTGGACTTTTAAAGGAAATCTTTAGACAATGTTGTATCTTATGCCCTTATTAATGAGAGAGAGAGACAGATAGAGAGAGAGCGAGAGAGAGAGAGAGACTGACTGACTGAGGGCAGAGTGATGCAGTAAGTCAGGGTAGTGGATTTTGGTGACTGATGGGAGTGGGGTGCTGTGACTGAGGGGCAGGTGGTTGTAGAAACTGAGGGGGTGTGGGGGACAGATACTGATGGGACTGTGTTGCAGTGATAGAAGGGAGTTTAATGTAGTGACAGATGGTGGAGTGATGTTGTGACTGAAGGGGATTGGGATGTTGTGTAAATTGGGGCTGTAGTGACTCAATAGAATTTACGTGGGAGTTATTTAGAGAATAGGGATGTGATGCAAGGAAGGGGATATAGTGTCTGTGGGGATGTAAAGTAGTGACTGTGGGGAGTATGATGCAGTGACTAGGGAGATTGAGATACAGTGTCCATGTTCTGAGTGATAAATCAACAAGAGGGAAGGGACACTTTTACTAACTGAGACACAAGCTTTCCCTTTAATGCTGAAGGCATGTTAGGAAGGGTGAAAAATGAGGAAGAGCTGTATCATCTACATTTCCACAGCAAGTGAGGAACGATTGAGTGAGACGCTTTCTTCAATCTGAACGGAGTGGAATATAGTGACTGAGGGGAATTGCAATGTAAAAACTGAGGGGAGTGGAATGAGTGGGATGTAGTGACTGAGGAGAGAAGGATGTAGAATTGAATTGAAGGAAATAGGACGCAGTGACTGAGGTGAAAAGGATTCAGTGACTGAGGGGAATGGGATGCAGTGACGGAGGGAAATGGGATGCAATAACTGAGGGAAATGGGACGCAGGGACTGAGGAAAATGTGATGTAATGGCAGAGTGAAATGCGATGCAATACCAGAGGAAAATGTGATGTCGTGACTGAGGGAATTGGGATGTAGCGACTGAGGGAAATGTGACATCGTGACTGAGGGAAATGGGATGCAGTCCCTGAGGGAAATGGGATTGAGTGACTGTTTGAAATCGGATGCAGTGACTGAGGGAAATAGGATGTACCGACAGAGAGAAATGGATGTAGTTACTGAGGGAAATGTGACGTAGTGGCTGATTGAAATGGGATGCAGTCACTGAGGGAAATGCGATGCAATAACTAGGGGGAATGCGATCCAATAACTGAGGGAAATGCAATGCAATAACTGGAGGAAATGCGATACAATAATTGAGGGAAATGAGATGCAGTGACTGAGGGAAATGTAATGTCGTGACTGAGGGAAATGGGATGCAGTAAGTTAGGGAAATGGGATTGAGTGTCTGAGTGAAATGGGATGCAGTGACTGAAGGACATGGGATGTAGTGACTGAGGGAAATGTGATGCAGTGACTGAGTGACATGTGATGTAGTGACTGAGGGAAATGGCATGTAGTGACTGAGGGAAATGGGATGTAGTAACTGAGGGAAATGGGA
>NC_063380.1:763637-785161 GCF_021869965.1 Rhincodon typus | reverse complement strand
TGACTGAGGGAAATGGGATGTAGTGACTGAGGGAAATGGGATGCAGTCACTGAGGAAATAGGATGCAGTGACTGAGGACATTGAGATACACTTAATTTGTTCTGTTTGATAAATCACTAAATCCGAAAGTTTACATTTAAATTAACTGATATACAATCTGTCTCTGTCACGTCGATGGCATGTTCAGCGGTCCGGATATTCTGAATATTTGCATTTTGTAAACGTTTCGAGCAAGTTGGAAATTATTGTGAGGGATGCTTTCTTCAATCTCCCTTACCACCAACTTTTATTCCAGACACTGAGACAGAATCAGCACATGAACCCGATGAACAGAATTCCAGAGTATCCACTCATCCTGCAACATCTGCTCAAATTGAATCGGAAGGTACAGGTATCAGTAAAATACAGGGATTGTTACAGTAACTTTTCAGGCAGGGTCGCATTTTATGTTTTGTATTAACGAGACAGAGAAAGAGAGAGATAGAGCGAGAGAGAGTGATTCAGGGCACAGAGACGCAGTGACTTAGGGGAACAGGATGTCGTTACTGAGGGTTTTGGGATGCACTGCTTGATCAGAGTGGGATGCAGTAACAGAAGGTCAGTCGGATATCGTGACTCAGGTGAGTGGCAACGTAGTGACTGAGTGGAATGAGATGTTTTGTACGGAGGGGTATGGTGGCTGACGTTCTTTGGGATGCAGTGACTGATTTGAGAGGATTGTAGTGACAGAGGGAATGGGTCGCAGTGAAAGAGGACATTGGAATGCAGTGACTGAGGTTATTCAGATGTACAGATGAATGGAGGAGCGTTGTGTCAGAGTGGTGTGTATTGACGGATTGGGCGTGCAATGTACTGACTTAGTGGGAGAGTGATGCTGGGACCGAGCTGATTGGGAAGTGATGACCGAGGGTGAATGGGATGCAGTGACTGTGGGGACTGGGATGTATTGCCTGAGGACAGTGGGATCTAGTGGTTGAAACGATTGAGACACAGAATTCTTGTGCTGTGTGATAAATCACGAAGATAGAAGGGCTAATTTTAGCGAATGACCTCTCTCTCTTCATGCCGATGATACGTTAGGAATTGTGATATCGGCGGAAAAGCACCATTTTCTGAACACTCCTATCAACTGATCTGATCAATCTCCTTTACCCGCATCTTTTTTTTTTCCAAACCCAGAGACAACACCAACTACTGAACCCACTCAACAAACATCTGGGATAACCACTGACGCTGCAACATCTACTCGAACAGAGTCTGAAGTTACAGGTATCAGCAAAACACCAGGACTTTTAAAGGAAATCTTCAGACACTGTCGTATGTTATATTCTTATTAGTGAGAAAGAGAGAGAGAGTCCTACTGAAATAAGAGTGATGCAGTGAGCGAAGGGGAGTGACATGTGATGACTGAGGGGAGTGTTGTGCAGTGACCGGGGGCAGGTGGATGTAGTAACTGAGGCAGTGTGGGGGATAGACACTGATGAGTGTGTTCCAGTGATAGAAGGGAGTGTGATGTCTTGACTGATGGGAGAAGGTTGTTGTGACTGAGGTGGATTGGGATATTTTGGAAAATGGTGCTGTAATGTCTCAAGGGTGTTTGTGATGGAGTGATTGAGGGAATAGAAATGTTATGTAAGGTAGGGGACGTAGTGACTGAGGAGATTGAAACACAGTGTCCATGTTCGGAGTTATAAATCAACAAGAGGGAAGGGGTATTTTTACTAACTGAGACACAAGCTGTCCCTGTCATGCTGAGGATATGCTAGGAAGCATGATAAATGAGGAAAAGTGTATTGTCTACATTTCCCCCGCTAGTGAGGCACGATTGAGTGAGATCTTGGCTTCAATCTCATTTACTACCATCTTCTGTTCCACACCAAGAGATAGAAGCAACCACTGAAACCACTTAACAAATGCCCAGAGTAACCACTGACTCTGCAACATCTACTCGAACAGTATCTGAAGTTACAGGTATCAGCAAAACGCAAGGACTTTTAAAGGAACTCTTCAGACATTATCATATGTTATGGGCCTTAATAACGGGGTAGAGAAAAATTGTGTTTGAGAGATGGAGAGAGAGACTGAGGGCACCTGGGTCTCTGGATTAACAGTCTAGCAACAATACCTTGGGGTAGGTAATACCCCAGTGGTATTATCGGACTATTAACCCAGAGATGCAGGTAATGTTCCGGGGACAAAAACAAAGCTGCTGGAAAAGCTCAGCAGGTCTGGCAGCATCTGTGAAGGAGAAAGCAGAGTTAACGTTTCAGGTCCGATGACCCTTCCTCAGAAATATTCTGGGGACCCGGGTTCTAATCCCGCCACGGCAGATGGTGGAATTTGAATTCAATAAATATCTGGAATTAAGAATCCAGTGATGACCATTAATCCATTGCCGACTGTCGGGAAAAATCCGTCTGGTTTACTCATGTCCTTTAGGGAAGGAAACTGCCATGCTTACCTGGTCTGGCCTACATGTGACTCCAAACCCACTGCAATGTCGTTGACTTATAACTGTCCTTTGGGCAATTAAAAATGGATAATAAATGCTGACCTAGCCAGCGACGGCCTCATCCCATGAATGATTAAAAGAAGAGAGATGTGGTGACTGAGGGAATGGGGATTTACTCACCGAGGGGAGTGAGATGTAGTGAGCAGTGGGAGTTAAATGCATTTACTGAGGAGAGTGAGATGTACTAACAGATTGGGGTGGGGTGTTGTGTCGGAGGGAGTGGGGCTTGGGGCAGAGATATTGACTGGGAGTGGTTTGCACAGAATAAAGATTTTCGTTTGTCTGTGAATTCTGATGAATGACAGCATCTTCAGGACGTTTTGTAGCTGCTCAACTTTTGTGATGAGCTTAGGGTGTTCATGTCAGCTTGTCAGTCTCTCTGATATAGAGACTGCGGTCAGGTCCATTTTTCACTATAACCCGTGTATTACTGCTTTCTGTTTACTCTGAGCTAGTTTTCGATTCCTCTCTTGCAGATACTGAGGCTCAGACGAGTCGGACACAGAAAGATTCAACAACCCCGCATTCCTGGGAGGAACAGTGTTTTGAGTCCACTGCCTTTCCTTCGACAGGTAGTGCTCCTGTACGATTAAATCAAGCAGACTGCAACTCCCCCTCCCCAACTGATCCTTCTCAAAACATCTGCTCAGTCAGAATCTCTCACTCTCCATCACATCATCTGTCTTGGATGTTACATTTGGCAGCAGAGATTTCCACAGGCTCACACTTTGACCCCTCTCTCTGAATGAAGACGTTTCTCCTTAACTCAGTCCTATCTCATCTCCTTCGTCGATGAGCCCCACACGCTATCCCCGGGTTCTGGACTCTAACCGTCTCTCTGGTCGTCGGGAACAAACCTCCTCATCTAGTCCTTTTCCAGCTCTATAGGTTTGTAAGTGATTTTCTCAACTCTCCTCCCCTTGTTCTTCCAAACCCCCAGCGAATCAAATCTGAATCAATACAGCTGCCAGCCCAGGAATCAGTCATCGTTATTCCTCAGATCAGGAATACCCCAAAACTCCACCCAACACTCCAGGCATGGTCTCAACGCAACGTGACATCCCTGCCATTGGACTCCAAGCCTCTTGAAATGAAGGTCAAAAGGCCATTCTCCAAACCCTCCTGTGATGTTAGTTTTCACTGGTGTTCCAGGGTCACTCGGGTCTCACACTCCTCCGTTTCTCAAATGGTTGATAATCCACCTTCCTTTGAGACTATAAGACCATAAGGCAAAGGAGCAGAAATCGGGACATTCGGCCCATTGAGTCTGCTCCGCCATTTAATCATGGCTGACAGGTTCCTCAAACCCATTCTCCTGCTTTCTCCCTGTAACCCTTGATCCCCTTGATAATCAAGAACGTATCTATCTCAGTCCTAAATGTAATCAATGACGTGGCCTCCACAGCCTTCTATGGCAGTGAATTCCATAGATTCACCATTCTCTGGCTGAAGACGTTTCTCCTTATCTCCGTTCTAAAAGGTCTTCCCTTTACTCTAAGGCTGTGCCCTTGGGTCCTAGACTCTCCTGCCAATGGAAGCATCTTCCCAACATCCACTTTGTACAGGCCATTCAGTATTTTGAAAGTTTCAATTAGATCCCCCCTCATCCTTCTAAACTACAATGAATATAGTCCCAGAGCCCTCAAATGTTCCTCATATGTTAAGCTTTCCAGTCCTGGGACCATTCTTGCGAGCCTCCTCTGAACCCGCTCCAGTGACAGTACATCCTTCCTGAGGTATGGGGCCCAAAACTGCACGCAATACTCCATATTTGGCCTGACCAGAGCCTTATAAAGCCTCAGCAGTACATCCCAGCTTTTATGTTCAAGTCCTCTCAAAATAAATGCCAACATTGCATTTGCCTTCCTGGCTACTGACTCAACCTGCAAGTTTACCTTGAGAGAATCCGAGACGAGAACTCCCAAATCTCTTTGCACTTCAGACTTCTGAATTTTCTCCCCATTTAGAAAATAGTCCATGCTTTTATTATTCTTACCAAAGTGCATGATCTCACACTTAGCTGGTTCTCAAACCGGATAACCTCGCCTTGCTCTGCATTAGGCTGCATCTGCCCTGCATTCAACCAACACACTACGCTTCCCACCCCTCACATTTTGCGCTCCCTCAGCCAGTCACCTGTAAACTTGGGAGATTGCACCTGACCCTCTGATTAATAGCATTGAATTTGGAATTTGTCTGAGCTGCTAGCCCTGTTCAGTGGGGCGGGGGGTGACTTTAGGTAGTTGTGGGGAAGTGAGGAGTGTGTCTTTCAGCTGATCCTCACCCTGTCAATGTCACAGAGATTCTGGAATTGTCGAAGGAAGATTGTAAGCATATCGATACCCACATCGAAGTCATGTCCTTCAGCAGGCACAAACTGGACACACGCAAGAAGTAGGAAACCTACCTTCACCAAGTGAGGGATCGTTTCTACTGTTTGTCCGGTTTGGTGGGGGTTGGGGGTTTGGAGGCTATCACCCGTTTAATGACCGCAGTCAGCATGAGCTGACAGCGTCGAGGTGGGAGGAGATTGACCCAGCCTGAGTTCCAGCATGTATTTGGGAAAGAATGGAGTGACAAATCTTCCTTTCCTCTCCCTCACTCTGTATGTCTCAGTCTTTCTCCTGCCAACTGCTCACATTGTCTCTGTCTCTCTCTCTCTCTTTTTGCATCTCAGTCCCTTTCCCTCTGAGTGGCTGTATTTCAACACTTTTCTTATTCTATTTCCCTGTCTTTCTATCTTCACTTTGTCACTCTCTCTTTCTCTATCTCTCCCCCGACCCTTGTCTGTGCATCTCTGTTTCTCTCCTTGTTTCCCTGGAGAAAATTGATGCACAGAGAGATCTGGATGTCCAGGTCCATTGTGGTCAAGAAGGCATATGGCATGCTTTCATTCATCGGACGGGGTATTGAGTACAAGAGTTGGCAGGTCTTGTTACAGTTGTATAGGACTTTAGTTCGACCACATTTGGAATACTGCGTACAGTTCTGGTCGCCACATTACCAAAAGAATGTGGATGCTTTGGAGAGGGTGCAGAACAGATTCACCAGGATGTTGCCTGGTATGGAGGGCGCGAGCTATGAAGTGAGGATGAGTAGATTAGGGTTATTTACATTAGAAAGTCGGAGGTTGAGGGTAGACCTGATTGAGGTCTACAAAATCATGAGAGGTATAGACAGGGTGGATAGCAAGAAGCTTTTTCCCAAAGTGGGGGACTCAATTACTAGGGGTCATGATTTCAAGGTGAGAGGGGAAAAGTTTAAGGGAGATATGCGTGGAAAGTTCTTTACGCAGAGGGTGGTGGGTGTCTGGAACACGTTGCCAGCGGAGGTGGTAGAGGTGGGCATGATAGCGTAATTTAAGATGTATCTAGAGAGTTACATGAATGGGCAGGGAGCAGAGGGATACAGATCCTTGGAAAATAGGCGACAGGTTTAGATAGAGGATCTGGATCAGCGCAGGCTTGGAGGGCCGAAGGGTCTGTTCCTGTGCTGTAATTTTCTTTGTTCTTTGTTTCTGTCTCCGCCTCCCTCTGTCTCTCTCACTCTTTGACTCCCCCGCCACTCCCTCTGTCTCCTTGTCTCATTGTCTGTCTGTCTCTCTCTGTCTCTCTCTCCTTGTTTCTCTGTCTGTCTCTCTCACACACATACAGTCTTTTTCTATCTCTGTCTCTGTCTTTGCCTTTTTGCTCCCTCCATCTCTTTTTCTCTACCTCCCTCTGTCTCTCTCACTCTCTCTTTCCCTGCCTCTCTCTTTGTCACTCTCACTCTCTCTTTCTCTCTGTCTCTCCCTGCTTCTTCACTCCCTTCATCTCTCTATTTCTGTCTCTGTCTGTCTGTTTCTCTCTCTCTGTCTCTTTCTCTCTCTCTCGAGCTCTTTGGAACTCTTTGGGTCTCTTTCTCTCTCTGCCTTTCTCTCTGCCAGTAATCCTCCTTCTCTCACTTTTTTGGTCTCTGTCACTCTCTCTGTGTGGTTCTCTTTTGCTTTGTTCCTCTTCCTGCCTCTCTCTCTGTCTGTCTGTCTGTCTGTCTCCCTCTCCTTTTGTTTCTGCCTCTGTCTCTCTGTTTGTCACTGCCACTCCTTCTATGCCTCTCTCACATTCTGTTTCTCTCTCTCTTTCTCTCTTTGTCTTTGATTCTCTGTCTAACTCTCTGTATCTCTCTCTCTCTCACACACACGAACACTCGTTTCTCTCTCTTTTCCTTTACTGTCTCTCACTGTCTTTGTCTGCCTCTCTGCTTGTCTCTGTATCTCTCTCTGTCACTGTTTCTCCAAATCTCTCTTTGTATCTCTCTCTCTGTCTGTCTCTTCATCTTGGACTGTCTCTGTTTGTCTCTCACTCTTTCTGTCTCTCTATGTCTGTCTTGCTGCCTCTCTCTTTTTGTTTCACTTTCTCTCACTCTTAACCCCTCTCTCTGTCTCTATCTCGCTCTCTGTCTCTCTCTCTTTCTTTCTCTCTTTCTCATCACCTCTCTCTCCCTCCAACTTTTTCAGTTTCCCTCTCTGTTGGTTTTTCCATCGTTTGGATCAACAGTGCATTCATTAGACATTACAAATTTTATGTCCAGTGGGCATGGAGGGTTCGGGAATTGTGGGGTTAAGTAGAATCCACCCTCCTTTTTTCGGGATATGGACCCCCACCCCTCATGAAGAAAGCGGGTTTGGGGTGCTCGGCGACATTCCCGCCTTCAGCACCAATGTCTAGCTCTCTGCGACAGTCACTTGATCATTTGCAGTCACCTCCGACTCCTGACTGGCTGGATCTACCTGTCCCCTAAGGTACAAGAGATGTTGAGAGACTATCTCCCATGCAAGAAACTGAAGGTGAACATCTGGGCAGAATTGTTAGAAGGACGTGATGATGAGCTATAAATGCATGCAATCTGAGATGTGATGGAGGATGGACACAAACTTGAGCAATGGACAAGATCCAGGAGAGAATTGTTTGAAGAAGAGGAGGCATGTGGGTTATTGTGTAGTGAACGGGCTGTATGTGAGATGCAATGTGGATTATTGTATCGAGAACAGGGCTCTGTTTTTGACAAAGGGTGGGGTAATGTATTGGAGACAGTGCGCATGCGTGGGTCATTGCACTGGGGAGAGGGTGTGTGTGAGATGGAGTGTTTGTTCCTGTATTGGGGACAGAGCGTGGGCGAGATGTTTTTTTTGCATCGAGGCACAGATTGTGTGTGAGATGGGGTGTGGGCTTTCGTATTGGAGACATGATGCGTGTGGGATGGGGTTTTGGTTTTTGGGGGCATGGTTTGTGTGAGATGGGGTATAGGTTACTGTACTGGGGAGAGGAGTGTATGATGGGGTGTGGTTTATTGGATTGGGGATAGGGTGAGTGTGTGATAACTGATGTGGTTTATTGGATTGAGGATAGGGTGTGTGTGATAACAGGTGTGGTTTATTGGATTGGGGATAGGGTGTGTGTGATAATGGGTGTGGTTTATTGGATTGGGGATAGGGTATGTGTGATAACTGGTGTGGTTTATTGAATTGAGGGCAGGGTGTATGAGAGATGGTGTGATTTATTGGATTGGGGATCGGGTGTATGAGAGATGGTGTGGTTTATTGGATTAGGGATAGGGTGTAAGAGAGATGGCGTGGTATATTGGACTGGGGAATAGGGTGCATGAAAGATGGCGTGGTTTCTTGGAGTGGGGACAGAATGTATGAGGGATTGTATGGAGTATGGGGCGTGATCAACATGTTTGGTATGAACAGGGACAGATCTGAGAATGACAGAATCGGTACCAAGATGAATTCACTGCATTCTGACCCTGCAATCCAAATGCCTTTGAAATTTCAATATAAATGTCAAATGCACCCCTTCAAAGCTTTAGCCCTTCACCTGTCTTACGGATACTTGCTGAACAAATATGCCACGATTTGTAGTTCGTTTTTTCTTTTCAAGAAAATTCTATTTCGGGATCTGGAGATATTTAGAGAGTCCTGTATGACTCATGACGCCCTCACACCCAGACTCCTCCCCCTCCTACACCCCTCTCCCCCCAGCAACACACCCCCTCCAACAGCCCCCTCTCCCCAGCAAAATACTCCCTCCCACTCCCCTCTCCCCCAAGCAACACATCCCTTCCCACACTGCGTTGCTGACTCTCCTACAGTGCAATGCTTCCTTCGGAGGCATGGGATTGAGGGTGATTTAGCGGTTTGGATCATAAATTGGCTAGCTGTAAGAAGACAGAGGGTGATGGTTGATAGGAAGTGTTCATCCTAGAGTTCAGTTGCTAGTGGTGTACCTCAAGGATCTGTTTTGGGGCCACCGCTGTTTGTCATTTTTATAAATGACCTGGATGAGGGCGTAGAAGGATGGGTTAGTAAATTTGCGGATGACACTAAAGTCGGTGGAGTTGTGGATAGTGCGGAAGGATGTTGCAGGTTACAGAGAGACATAGATAAGCTGCAGAGCTGGGCTGAGAGGTGGCAAATGGAGTTTAATGCGGAAAAGTGTGAGGTGATTCACTTTGGAAGGAGTAACAGAAATACAGAGTACGAGGCTAATGGTAAGATTCTTGGTAGTGTGGATGAGCAGAGAGATCTCAGTGTCCATGTGCATAGATCACTGAAAGTTGCCATCCAGGTTGAAAGGGTTGTTAAGAAGGCATACGGTGTGTTAGGTTTTATTGGTAGAGGGATTGAGTTTCGGAGCCATGAGGTCATGTTGCAGCTGTACAAAATTCTGGTGCGGCCGCACTTGGAGTATTGCGTACAGTTCTGGTCACCGCATTATAGGAAGGATGTGGAAGCATTGGAAAGGGTGCAGAGGAGATTTACCAGGATGTTGCCTGGTATGGAGGGAAGGTCTTATGAGGAAACGCTGAGGGATTTGAGGCTGTTTTCGTTAGAGAGAAGAAGGTTAAGAGGTGACTTAATAGAGACATACAAGATGATCAGAGGATTAGGTAGGGTGGCCAGCGGGAGCCTTTTTCCTCGGATGGTGATGGCTAGCACGAGGGGGCATAGCTTTAAATTGAGGGGTGTTAGATATAGGACAGATGTCAGAGGTAGGTTCTTTACTCAGAGAGTAGTAAGGGCGTGGAATGCCTTGCCTGCAACAGTAGTAGACTCAGCAACTTTAAGGGCATTTAAATGGTCATTGGATAAACATATGGATGATAATGGAATAGTGTAGGTTAGATGGGCTTCAGATTGGTTTCACAGGTCGGCGCAACATCGAGGGCCGAAGGGCCTGTACTGCTCTGTAATGTTCTATGTTCTATGTTCGCGCTGACCCTCTGGCGGTGCCAACTCCCTCAGCACTGACCCTCCAACACTGCTAGCTCCCTCAGTGCTAACCCTCCGACAGTGCCCCGTTCCCTCAGCACAGACCCTCCTCCAGCACCTGCTCCCTCACACTGACCATCCGACAGCGCCCCTCTTCCTCAGCACTGACCCTCCAACAGTGCCCCACTCCCTCAGTAATGACCCTCTGACAGTACGGCGCTTCCTCCACACTGACCCTCTGAGAGCGGCCGCTCTCTCACACTGACACTCCGACAGCGCCTGCTCCCTCATTACTGACCCTATGACAGCATCCACTCCCACAGCACTGACCCAACAACAATGCGCACTCCCTCAGTGCTAACCCTCTGACAGCACCTGCTCCCTCACACTGATGCTCTACAGGTTACTGCTCCTTCAGACATTGAATGGGGGTGAGTATGTTTGATGTAAAAGCAACATCTTTACTTGGAAATAAAGCTAAGGCTGGTGCATGACCTTCATCGAAGCCTGACCCAGTGCAAAGATTCCCAAAGAACGACACAGGACTGTGGGGTAATAAGACTGGGGTGGAGAGGAGACGGTGGCGGGGGGTGGGAATGCACATCTTCCGAGAGAGGAGAACTGAACTGCTCTAGTGAACCCATCATGTCAGGTGCCGATAATTGGAGCAATCCGGTGCCTCCTTCAAATCACCCCAACCCCTTACTTTCGGTCCCTACCTATCACAACAGAAACATCCTTTTACCCCAACTACCCTCGATCTCGGAGAGTGAGCCCATGGTATGGTGTCTCGACAAGGGGAGGGAGAAGCTGGAGACAGGTAATTACAGAAGAGCTGCTGTGCTTCTGTATGGGTCAGAGTTTGAACAACCGTTGGGTCTTATTTTGGGCACTCACACCTCTGCTTGTTCACCAGCAGATGCTTCAATTGGCGGGAAATAAGGGAGAGGGAGTGACGGTGGATTGTGAAAATGGCTCGTGATTAACTCGAGGGTGTGTATTTGAGTGTACATGTGCATGCGAGTCTGTGTGTGTGTGAATGTGAGAGTGTGCTTCTGAGAATGTCTGTAAGTGTGTGCGTAAGTGTGTTTGTGTGAGTGTGTGAGTGTGTGACTGTGTGTTATGTGTGTCTGAGTGTGTGCGAGAGTGTGAGAGTGTTTCATGTGTATCTGAGTGTGAGAGTGTGTGTGTGTGAGAGACAGACTGTGTGTGAGAGAGAGAGTTTGTGTGAGAATGTTTGTGTGTGTGTGTGCACATCTGTGCGTCAGAGTGTGTGACTGTGTGTGATGTATGTATGCATATGTCTGTTTGTGTGCGCGATGTGAGTGTGTGTGTCTGCGTGTGTGAGATGTGTGTGAGATTCTGCATGTGAGACAGTGTGTGCCCGTATGTGAATTATGGTGTGTGTGTGTGTGTGTGTGTGTGTGTGTGTGTGTGTGTGTGTGTGGGTGTGTGTGTGTCTGTCTGTCCGTCCGTGTATGTTTGTCTGTCCGTGTGTGTGCACGTCTGTCTGTCCATGTGTGTATGCATGTGTCTGTCCATGCGTGTGTGCATGTGTGTGTCTGTGCACGCGTGACTTCCCACAGTTTTGCACAGCCGTAGCATGACATTCAAATTCTGACACTCAACGCTCTGATCGATAAAGCCAAGCGTGCCAAACACCTTCTTCGCACTCTGTCTACCTGTGACATCATTTTCATGGATCTATCTACTTGAACCCCTCGGTCTGTCTGTTTGACAACATCCCCAGGGTCCTACCATTAACTGTGTAAGTCTTACCCCTGGTTTCTCTTTCCAAAATACACAACCTCTCATTTACTTCTATTAAATTCCATCTGCCACACCTCAGCCCATTGGCACAGCTGTACTCTTAGGTAACCTTCTTCACTATCCACTGTACCCCCACTTTTGGTGCCATCTGCAAACTTACTCACTGTGCTTCCTATGTTTTCATCCAAATCATTTATATAAATGAAAAACGACTTTGGACCCAGCTCCGATCCCTGCTGAATGCCTCCATTCAAACAAACCATATTCTGCCACTGCATTCTGTCTCCTACCACCATGCCAACTTGGAATCCATTTGGCTGGCTCTTCCTGGATCCCAAATGGTCTAACTTTACTAACCATTCTACCGTGTGGATCCTTGTGGAAGTCCTTGCTTAAGTCCGTGTAGACAAAGTCAACCTTTCTGTCCTCATCTGTTTTCTTGGTCACGTCTTCAAACGAAATACTCAATCGAGGTTGTGGGGCACGAATTCCCATGTGCAAAGCCATACTGTCTATCCCTAATCAGTTCTTGTCCCTGCAAATGCATGCAAATTCTGTCTCGCAGAATTCCTTCCAACAGCTTATCCCCACGGACCTCAGACTCACCGGTCTGTAGTTTCCAGGCTTTTCCTTTTGAGGTTGGTTGGCTCGCCGAACTGGTTTTTTGTTTCACAGACGTTTTGTTACCATGCTGGGTAACATCCTCAGTGCAGCCTCCGATGAAGCATTGGTGTGTTTTCCCGCCTGGTTTTTAAACTCTGGAGTCTGTTGAGCTGGATTGCCTCACTTCTGGTGTTCCTTCGTCGTGGAATGTATATGGGGTCAAGTTCAATGTGTTTATTAATAGCATGCTTCGTGGAGTGCCAGGTTTCTAGGAATTCTCGTACCTGTCTCTGCCTTGCTTGTCCCAGGATTTTGGTGTTGTCCCAGTCGAAATGGCGGCTCTCCTTGTCCATGTGGATTGAGACGAGTGAGTAATGGTCGTGTCTTTTTGTAGCCAGTTGGTGTTCATGTACCCTTGTTGTTAGTTTCCTCCCTATTTGTCCGATGTAGTGTTTCTCACAGTCTCTGCAGGGGATCATGTAGATGGCATAGAGGACATTGGGCTACAACGAACGAGAGAGCACAACCCGCGAACAAACCAATGTCGGCTACAAGATCCCCTGCAGAGACTGTGAGAAACAAGTGAGGGACAAAGAATCCATCAAAGCCTGGGAATTTCTGAGGTTGAAATGATGGGTCATAAGGCAATAACTGTTGGAGGATGGGAAATCACTCCCTCCAGTTACACAAGAACTGATCTCTCTCACTGTCTCTCTCTCTCAGACACACTGATGGTGAGGCAACAGCGAGATGATTGTTCACAGTTATAGGAGCTAGGAGCAGGACTGGGTCATTTAGAGTGGGTCGCCATTTCATTTGACCTTGGCTGCTTGTGACCTCAGACGATTTCATAATTTCCAGATATCATGCTGAGTTGCCTCATGGTTTTAACTTTGGGTTTCGGTCCCTCAGCATTGACCGTGTGTGTGTGTGTGTGTGTGTGTGTGTGTGTGTGTGTGTGTGTGTGTGACTGTGAGTTGTCTGGGTGAGAGACTGTGGGTGGGGAGGAGATGCCTGAGCAGCTCTCCCCGTCCCTTCCTCTTTCTGGCCCTCCTCCACCGAGATTAGCCCTCTACATCATGTGCTGGAAGATGAGTAACTGGCAAATCCCTGTCTCTTCACAGATCGCTCAGTAACTGTCTCCACCTACCTCATCCAAACATTATGTCATCTTAATCAGGTCACGGTTATCTCAGAGCCCGGGCGTGCTGCTATCATCTCTGGAAGAGAGCAGAGTTAACGTTTCTCTTTAAGCTGAACTCTTCTGAAGAAGGGTCACTGGGTCCGAAATATTAACTCTGCTTCTCTCTCCACAGATGCAGCCAGAGCTGCTGAGATTTATGTTCATCCTTCATCGTATGTCTATCACATTTCTTCTATTATCTGTTACAGCTTTCAGTTCTGGGGATGGGTCACTGGAGCCGAAAAGTTAACTCTGCTTCTTCTTTCACAGGTGCTGCCAGACCCGCTGAGCTTTTCCAGCAACTTTGTTTTTGTTTCTGATTTACAGCATCCACAGTTCTTTCGTTTTTTTATTCTCTTATCTGAAGGCATGACTGAAATGCTTGCTAGGGAAATGCGGTTTGGTGTTGTATACATTCTATCAGGGATATCAGCTTGGGAGGTGTTGTCTGATGTCGACAGATGATTTCTGTTTGCGCAGAGTATGAAATTCAGCAGTAAACTCATCTTATCTATGGCTTAAGTTTGAGATGACCAGGATATATATCAAGATGCTTCCTCACAGTCACCAATTGAACTCTGATGTTTCTTTCAAACAAGCCCAATTGACAAATGTCAAGGCTGACATTCAACTCCAGAAAATAATTCAAAGACACGTCCATAAGGAACATATCTGACGATTGTGAGCAAATTGAATACCACTCACATGTTCGGTCATCACCGTCTGCATGTGTGTTTGAACTCTGAATTGATATGGAATAGAAGACAATTTCCTGAATTTAGGTACAAATACTCCAAATTCTCTCATCATTCACAATATGGTAATAGGTCACAAGTCAAAGCATTGATCACTGCCTCCCATAGTACTGCCATTGGTAGTGCTTGCCTATCAATGACTGTACAACTTAAAATTTGATGCCTGTCCTTGTGGTGCAAAGGGAAAATTGTGAGATTTGTCCCTGTGCTGTTCTGAGAATTGTTCCAACTCACAACCGATATTTGGTTGTACTTGAAGGTCAACTACAGTCAGAAACAATCCCGGGACGCGGCAGCCACCTCCCCTCTACAGAGGGGCATAAAGGAATGCTGAACGAGTCAGAGAGAACTGTCATTCGATTGTTTGGAGATGTTTTCCTGGCAGGAGACTGTGTGTTTTCTCCCTTGACCTGAAATTAATGTCATGGAATCAAATCAGAGCACTCAAAGACGTGGTAAAGAGACTGCTGTCGCAGTAAACATTTGCTATAATCGACACAGATACGCAAAGGGATATCATGCAGTCAAAATTTGAGGAGAGACAGATGATTATCTTTTGTCAGCAGGATATTGAATAGAGTATTTTCCACATGGATATTTGTATAGAAACTGAAGTCCAAAGCCAATGACTGCATGGTTGGAGTAATACCGGTAACCTTCATGTTCTTTCGTGTTTTAAACTGGCTCTGGGGGAGATGGGACCTGTGAGGAGTTGGGGTCTTTCAACTGAAGAGAGGCAGGCCGTGTCCCTGCTGATGTCTATCTGTGGCCGGCTGTGCAGTAGGTTTTTAGTGTCCAAGCAGTGAGCTATGCCAATGTACAATTGCCAATGAAACATATTGGTGCAAGAACAATGAATTAAAAAAAAAGCTGACCGGAATGGTCAGATAAAGGGAAAAGCTTGTGCACTACTGAACATTGACAGTGTGCAGATATTTAGGCCATTGTAGTCTGGCAGATAAACATGATGAAGTGCAAGTGAAGACTACCTCTTGGAAATGTCATAATTCTGTTTTCTCGGAAAACTGGCTTAAGGAATGTCAAGACTGATGAGACGGAATAAACAGCAAATAAAACCAAGCCAACGTATTTTTTAATCCTTGGATTCACAACAGAATAAAGTTTGAAAGATTGTTTGATGCTCAAAATCGCTCAGTAGTGCCTAAATGGACTTTAAAAAGGATATCCTACAGTCAACATTTGAGGAGATATCAGATACAAGGCGCCAAGTTTATTACTGAAACATAAAATTAACAAGGTTTTCCAAATGAAGTAACTTTAGTAGAAATTGGATTTAAAAAGGGAAATTACTTGACACGTATGACCTAAGCCCAATCATCATGAACCAGAATCCCCAACTCACACAACGACAGACATGCATAGGTGAGATAAACACACAGGAAAAACAACGAAATGTTGTAGGTTGCCAGTTTAATATCTTTATGGCGTGCTGCAGGCCTTCAGGAATTCTTGCTGGATGCAATTGTTCGTAGGCTTGCATTTTGAAATCAATGATTTATGCAAAATGGCCCAGTAATCTGCAATGGTAATTCATCCATTACTTGCAGAGAGATTGTCTTCTGATTAGAGCAACCAATAAGACTGCAAGTGCAATCAAACTGAATTGGAGAGAGAAGAAAAACAAAGCAAAACCGTCAAGAAGCTTATTTATTTATTTATTTTTTCACATACACCCCACGATCTCAAATCACCAGTCGGAACTGGCTCATGCTTTAACATTTCCTCTCTATTCCACATTATTTGTGACTGGCTGGCCAGAAGAATTGGCAACACTTGTTTGATCTATTCAACATTCAACATGGTACCAGTCCAGATCCAAGAGCACCCAGGAGCTGAAGTACTTATGTTGTACTTATGCCAATAGTTAACCTGCAATTGTCTCTTTCCAGGCCAGCTCCCATGAACAAACATCAACATGTTTGGTCTTACCTTCTTTGCAAGACACACTGCTGCCCAATGTTCAAAGCCTGGTTGCCAGCTGCATTTCACAGTTGCAAACCGAAAATAAGCAGAATAAAATAAGATTATGAAGTTTTCGACGATACTTGTCATATATTGCTGAATTCAAAGTTTGCATAGAGGAAAAGGAAAGATTGAATGCGTGCAGGGAAATGAGCTTATCATTGAAGATCAGGAGTAGATCGTCCATCTCGTTACCCTGCTCCACCAATGGTGAAAATCATGGATGACTTGACTATGAACATAATTCCAAATTTCTGCCCGCTCCTGACAAACAATCAGCACATTCTTCACATGCACGTTTTTCTTGAAAATATCCCAACACTGGGCTCTAATCGTTTTTTAGGAAGGATCAATCAGACAATCAATCTGACAGAGCTCAGGAAATAGTTAGACTTCACCAACACGAGTAGATGTTTTCTGAACATCCTGTTCAGAGATTTCGGACACACTTCAGGAGGAAGGAGCACTCAGACTCAGCTGCTCTGGCTGTGAGGGAGGAACATCACCAATTCAACACATGAGCCACCACCAATCAAAGTACACACGTTCTGACGTACCTCTGAAATATCCTACACCGTTTGAAATAGATATCTTTTTTCAAATCCTGTCCAAACTTGTTGTGAATTATGAGGAGTAGTTGGACATGAAATAGGACCTCCACTGTCAGAGTTAGGGGCATTGCCACGCTGGTAGAAAAGCAGACAGACAGAATCAGAATGATTATTTTTTCATTAGCTTGTTCAGATTTGCTATGAAGCAACTGTCACTTGAAATCTGAATTGCTGGCTCAGGCATGGGGGCGTTGCCAATGTGTAAGAAGAGATCCAACAGACTAACTTTACTGATGGTGCACCTGTTTTGTATAGCAAGCTTTATTTAGCGCCTGTTCTCAGTGTGCAAATAAACTGTTGTGCTTGAAACTGGAGCTCAAAGCCTTTTGTGCAGCTGGAAGCAGAATATCACACAGTTAGAGAAAAGAGCGAAGGACACCTGTCGCCTTCTGCCCTTGGCTGAATCCCGGAACAGATCCACCTCATAATCTTGTGAAACAACACTGCCTTATGTTTTCCTGTCAGGTTTTTTTTTTTTATCTTTGATTCTTGATGAATGCTTTCCATAGGTAACCCGCTGGGCTTCCTGCATTTGCCTCAACGAAGGCTAATATCACTCATGAAAACAAAATCCCAACCTATCTTCTGAAAGGGAATGTCTAAAGGGATGTGGGATCATTCCGAAATCACCAATGTCGCAGACACTTTCAAAATGACAGAGAAAAGGGAGATTTCTCCCAATGGAAAGTTAGAAAAGATGACCTTAAAATGAAGGAAGGCATCCCGCTTTTGTAGGTCAGATTGTATTCTTCCAAACCTGAAGGGATGAAAAGAATTATGTTCCTGCAGGAATTCTACTCCCCATTATTCGTGAACTTTTCATTGGTGGACATCTCTATATTAGAAAGTGCTACAAGAATATTCAACTGCCAATGAATAGTTAAGATGACTTCTTTACGCATAATACATCAATTCAAACTGACAATTGGCAGGCAGTAGGGACTTCTAAGCTGAGATGAGGAATTCTCCCCTTTAATGGTCACCGACATTTAAATGGTGATGCATCTCACCACAAAAGAAAGAAGAAAAATAAAATGTAAGAAGCAAATCAATTACAAACAAAAAAAAAGGTACAGAATGTCCAGGGAACGCTGGATGTCAAGAGGCATTGAGAATTTGATAAAGAAAATAAGAAAACATATGTTTGGTACAGCGCATTAAAACAGAGGAGCTCCTTCAAATTATTGACAGTGTAGGAGCTTAGGCATTGCTTATTAACGAAACTAAGAAGGCAAGGAAAGTCACGAAATATCTTTATTATGTAAGATTGAAGAAAGCCCAGGGTATTTACAAGAATGTCAAGACAAAACGTGGTACCAGAGGAAGCATAAGGACTATTAGTTCTCAAAGGGGTAAGTTGTTGGAGGGGCCAGGTGACATGAATAAGATCTTAAATGAATGATTCTCAGCTGTAGTCACAATGGGGAAAGGTATTGTAGCTGTAGATTTCATGTCAGGTGGCCAGGCTCTCGAGTATGTTGAGATTGATAAGGAAGGGCACTGGGTGATTTTTTGGGCATATATGGATGCACATCCCCGGGAGCTGAAGATTTCTATCCCAGGTTGCTATGGGAGGCAAGCGAGGAGATTGCTGGTGCCCTGGTGGAGGTACTTAATACTTGACTGGCCACAAGTGAATTACTGGATGGCTATTGAGTTGGGCGATCAGTCATGACCATGAAGAATGGCGGAGCAGGCTCGTAGGGCCACATGGCCTCCTCCTGCTCTTATCTTCTATGTTTCTGTGATTTTAAAAATGACATGAGTTCTTTCATCATAAACATATTGCCAAAGCTATGCTCCAATGTTTCTTTCTCTTTTTTTTTGAATAAAATACATTTCCTCCAGTGCTCCAAAATAGTTTATTGTTGTAATGTGAAGAATCAAGATTTGGTTGAGGTACATAAAATGCTGAAAGGGATTGATAAAGAGGACATCGCACAGATGTTTCCCCCTGCGGGAGAGTCTCAAGAAAAAGGTCATAGATATAGAGTGAGAGGAGGTAGGTTCAACACTAAGGTGAGGAGACACCACTTCTGTCAGAGTGTTGCCAATCTTTGGAACTCACCTCCTCAGTGCACAGTGGAGACAGTATCAATCAAAATATTCAAGAAAAAAAAATAGATATTTTTCCAATGAATAGCGGGATAAAGGGCTGTAGGGGAAATCAGGAAAATGGACTTGAGAACAGGATAAGATCCGTCATGATCATGTTAAATGGTGGAAGGGCTGCATTGCCTACTCCCGCTCCTAGTTCTTACGTTCCGATGTTCTGACAAATTTTCAGAGTGAACAGTATACTGTGTAGTTTTTCTTTTCGACTGCTTCAAGCTTCAGTATCTGCTTGGAGCCACCCTTTTCCTTGAAATTTTAGCATTACTGTATTGGACATCACAGATGGGAATGAGGCCTTGGCAGAACAACAAGCGAGTTGCTGACCATCGAGTTCCGGAGTTCTGACCTAACTCTGAGAGGCACAGTGATTATAGTTAACATAGTGTTGGAGCTGGAGGAACACAGCAGGCCAGGCAGCATCAGGGGAGCAGGAAAATTGAAGTTTCTGGTCGGGACCCTTCTTCAGAAAAAGTGCTTATACTACTGGGTTAGTTCAGTTTCTTGTGTATGACAAGTATTACCATTTCGTAGAGGGACTCTGAGATGGCATTTCAGGAAGAGGTGAGTATATTGTCACCTTTTGGAGATTTCCTGCCCTCTTGTGGCATGCATGGTGACACTTGTTATTAAATACATTTTCATTTCTGCTCCTACAATCCATTGCTCCACAAACGAGGTCCAATGCGTTGTGGTAATTCATATGAATTTATCAATACCGTGTTACTGATCTGAATTACTTGTCAGTCAGTTCCCCTAACCTTCGAGCACCCCATACCATTTACAGCCTTTTCTCTCTTAAGATGTTGTTTGATTTCTTTTTCATGGAAATCAGATGACATCACCTGCGACATAAGAGCCACAGGTTTGTGTCTCTCCGATCCACTTTTTTTTTTAACTGTTCCCCAATCACTTGGTAGCATAGAAGTTACTGTTCACTCGAAGCTGTTGAGTAGATGACGCTGCAACTTGCTGAACTCTTGCAGTTCATATTCTGTGGTTCCAGAAAAATTGCTATTTAAGAGGGATTTCCACTGTATTGAAACTCAGTGACAGTGGAAGAACACTCACATAATTCTGAATTGATGCGTGTGATCCTTCTCAGATTTCAGATGATAGCAATAACATTATAATTGTGGAATTGTACCCGGTAGACGCCTTTAAGACAGAATCAACCGCTCCCACTTCCCCCACCCCCCGCCCAGATACCTTTACCACCTAATTCTGAGCTAAAACCAGCAGCCCAGTTTGCAATTGATTACTTTGATTTCATTCATTCAGTATCCCTGCCAGAACATGATACATGAAGCAAAAACGCAAAGAGTACAGTGGACGACAGTCACGAAGGATACAAACCCGCTGCTGCTGATGACCCAGGGACCCATATTCATGATCGTATTTGACTTGCCATGTCTCTTTTGAATCTCCCACACTTAACATCCTACCAATGTCAGACGATTTGTTACCTAAGTTTATGGAGAGCGGGCTTGGATTTCAGAACTAATTTTCCAATTTCCCACTGCAAATCCTGTCAAGGACAGAGAAATCTGTGATGAATACTTTTTGCTGAATTATGCTTTTTTAAAATCTTCCTGTTTCCGAAATGACATGGCACAGTATTTAAGTCTTTACTTCAGTATTTCCCTGCCTATAAAAGGGTGGTGATAGCAAGCCACTCTTGGAGACCGACATTCAGAACAAAAATCGAATGAAAACCGAAAGAACTGCCGATCCTGTTAATCAGGAATAAAAACAAAGTTGCTGGATGAGTGTGTGTCTGTATGTGTGTGTGTCTATGTGTGTATGTGTTTGTGTGTCTGTGTGTGTGCGCACCTCTGTGTGTTTGTGGGTGTGTGTGTGTGTGTCTGTGTGTGTTTGTGTGTGTGTCTGTGTGTGTGTGTGTCATTCAGAACACCCAGACATTGCACATCCGATGCCTTCTCAACCAATTTGCTTCTTCTAACCAATATTCAACATATTGGCCGAAGACAATTGGTGTGTGGACATCAGCAGGACGTTATTTTGAGGTAAAACAAACAAAAAAAGGAATTGCTGCAGAAACTCAGCAGGTGTGGTAGCATCTACCTAGAGAAAACAGAGTCAAAGTTTCCGATCTGTTGACGTCATTATAAGGTCAATAGATACTTGTTTCTCTCCAGAGATGCTGCTTTATTGTTTGTTTGTTTGGATCTTCAGCATTCCCAGTCCTCTGGTTTAATTTAGCATTTTATGTATATGTTCACCAGAAGATACCACAGACACTCGAGTCAAAATTGAAGACTTCCATGACAAGACCGTAAAGACTGATTGTTACATTTCCATGACTGCAGGGGTCAGCCATGCCAGTGAGATTGGACACAGGCACACAAGATTGGAGAAAGACAAGACCGGGACATAGACTGCTAATTATCATTCTGTGAGTGTGCTTAAGTTGAAGTTTAAAAAGTATCACCGTGGCCATATGACGTCCTGACTTTCACCCCCTATCTGTCAGCAATGACACATCAAAACAGCACATAATTGAAGCACACCTCGGAGATAATGAGATGACAAGGTGTAGAGCTGGATGAACACTGCAGGCCAAGCAGCATCAGAGGAGCAGGAAGGCTGACGTTTCGGGCCGAGACCCTTCTTCAGAAATGATTGTCAAGGATGGCACAAATGGTTTTCAAAAAAGCATGGATTAAACAATGACAGTGGGAATGAAGAGAGACAACAAGGTGCAGGGCTGGATGAACACAGC
>NC_063380.1:709135-763237 GCF_021869965.1 Rhincodon typus | reverse complement strand
GATGCTGCTTGGCCTGCTGTGTTCATCCAGCTCTACACCTTGTCATCTCAGATTCTCCAGCATCTGCAGTTCCTACTACCTCAGAGATAATGATCAATTTAATGAGGTTTATTCACACATGAAGGAGTGGACGAACGACAGTGATTTTTCCCTCTTTTTACACAAGGTGACATGACAGAGAAAACGACCTGTGAATTACAAAAATAAAGTCTTCCAAATTCCATGCAGTGAAAAATAAGGATCCTCCGTAAACAGGGAGGATATTAGTGGTACGAGGAAATAATGTGATCCGAAAAAGAAACTTTTTGATAAATGCTGTGTTGCTTTGAAATTGCTTGGAGGTTTCATATCGCTACACTAAGCTTCCTCTGTGAGTTGAGAGATATTCCACAAGAAGGTGTGCAACTGTGAAAAGGAGTGGTGAATCATGCTCCCACCATTGGAGCTGCTTCTCACTACCATGGAACTAATTCTAAGTAGCATTGAGTCACTAACGGAAAGAAACAGGGAATAGACCTATCGACTAAGGAAACCAACTTTTTTTCTAACAGTTCGGTACTTCCACCCTCTAATACACGTTGAAAATCAGGGAAGTGGAAGCAGGAACCACTGGAAATGTGCCCCCTGTTCCCAAACTACAGGCAGGTTAACATTCAATTGCCATGTGTCCTGTCCAGCCTTGGAAGTGCTGAAAAACCACAACACAGAACTTTGAAGAAATTCAATGAGCCTGCCAAAATCTGTGGACAGACCGAGAGATTAAACAGTGCTGGTCAACTATACATTACAGCTGAAAACTCTTACATTATAATATATTTGATAGATATAAATATATATTACATTGAGAGATGCAGCGGAGGTGTACAGAAAGAGCTGCTATGCAGATACAGTGAAAAAAAGTGAAAGAGAGAGATACATGTAAAGTGCAAATTCAGATATGAAAATGGAAGAATGGGTCCTGTCTACAAAGAGCACATTAAACATGAAACAAACACTGTCACGCTGCATAGGCGTTGTACAGTTTCCAATGAGATCACCAGTCATTCTTTGAAAGTTTTCAGATTTCAGACTCAGCTTTATCAACGTCTACTCATAAGACAGCGTCACTAAAATTAACAGAACAGTGGTGAACTTCTATTTAACTTAAGTTAATCAAACGTATCACTGTTGAGCAGGGAGACCAAAAAAACAAAACAAGATAACATTGACCCACATGGTCTCTCAAGGCTGTTCTATAAAAAAATGACATAAAAACATTGTTACTCAAACACTCTTGTTGCTTTCTTTGTTAATTAGTTGAGCAATTGAGTTAACCAGGGATTTCATCATACTTTGGAGTTGATCTCTGAACTTTGATTGCGTAAATAAACGTGGTCGTGCAGCAACTTAAGTTCATCAGTACGTATCCTGCTTGTTGAAGAATATATTCAGAATCATTGTAATCTCCGTGGTCTGTTCCTGTTATATCATAATAAATAAATTCAATAAGATATGTCGACCACAGAAGTAGCATGTTATCAGATATGGTGAAAAGTAAAATTGCTGACTTTCTTCTACTCTCCATTTCTGGGTCACTGCGATTCTCTCCCTTGTTATGACCCCTCAGCTGATTATGCATTCGACTGGCTACAAAAATGTGCCTGACTGTCAGAATGTTGAGAATGAGAATTAAAACAAAAGGAAGTAATGGAGTTAAGGCTGTAACAAACCAATTAAAGATGACCCATCCTATCTCTGTATAATCGCTCTGCTTCTCAACACAGAATGTTGGCACATTGTTGATGATAACTCCAGGTTCAACTGCAAAGTATCGGGGAATGTTTTTTAAACAGACAAGAATGGATGTTGTTGATATGACTATAGTCACTGTACTCTCGGTGCAGTACTTTGTCTTCAGGTTCTGGCAGCAAATGGCCACAAATCGATCAAAGGTGAAAGTGACGGTGAACCAGACAGAACCTTCTATTGCTACAAGGCTCAGAACAAGATTGAAACTACAGGAAGCGTAGAAGATCAGGACAGCACCTGGAAAGTAATAAGAACTGATTCACCACACTATGACGTAAGTGACAATAACCAATAGATCTGCGGTTGCCAAAGCAATCAGGTAGCGAGTTGTACAGATGGAGGGATCACATTTTCCCCGAGATAGGATTACAATCGCCATGACATTAACTAGAAGAAACGAAAGAAAGTAATATCTGATTGTTATTGATTCAGATTCCATGTGGGCTTGAAAAGGATATTTTTCATGAAAGCCTTATGGGCTGATATCATTTCGTAAACCAACAGTTAATACTTCATAATTGTTTGGAGGTTATTGACATTAGTCCATTATCTAGAACAGTGAAAGGATACAGCCATTTTATAATCATTGGGTATATGCATAAATTATTTGCTATCTTACAACTTTAACACAGTCGAAAAATTGCTTGCATTTTTGTTTGAATATGCAAAAGGTAAAGTAAGCAAATGGATGACAATATTGAAGCATGGGAATTCATTAGCATGGCAGTTCATGAAATGTTGCAAAGCTGAAATATGAGGTATCTCCTGGACACCATTGTGATCTCGGAGAAACTTCTGAATCAAGTATTTCAAATTCATGAGAATTACCTTCGACTTTGTGAGCTGCAGAGTGAATTATATAGATTTAAAAAATTGCATCAATGAGTAGAAAATTTACCTGCATTATTTTTAACTGGAGTTAGTAGTAAAATCGAATTATTTAAATTGGATCACCTCTCATTCTTTTCAAATCCATTCATTAGAATCCGGAGCTGATTAACATTTTGCTCCTAAGACAATCATTCCTTGATATTATTTTGATTTTGATTTATTTTGTAACTTATATTTTACACAAATAGTACAATTAAATACAGAGGAAAGCTTTCATTTGTCACTTAGAAGTAGCACTATTTTGAATAATTTAAACATGAGGGGAAACAAAGAAATATATGGCTTGACGAGTACACATCAGACTTTAACCAGATCATCCCCTGAACAACACCTTTTCTGCTATTCCACCACTAACACTTCGCTGAGTTCTACACCAGATGCAACCAACATCGAAGCCACCATACCTCAGGTGCCACCTTTGCTGCTGGGCCAATAGTCCTCTAACACTGCCTTGTCACCGCCTGCATTGGGCCAACCAATGTCAGAATTGCATCTCTGTCCGATGGGCGCACCTCATCGATGCTTCTGTTGTGCCCTTCCACCACCACTTTGCCACGACCTGTGCAGAATCCAACCAACAACGAAGATGATGTTACTCAGGTGGATCTTTTGCTTATGTGCCAACCTCGTCTCTGCAATGTCGCAGTTGCTGACGACTGGTCCTGTCCTCGTTCGGGAAAAGGCAGTCAGGGCTCACTGTTTTCTGCACTGTGTCCACTCAATGTCCGTGACCTGGGCTGCTCGAGTTCCATGCTCTGGGCTTGCCTGAGGTGCACACTGAGATCCAGTTCTGAGGAAGGCTCATCGGACACGAAATGTTAACTCTGTTTTTTCCTTCACTGATGCTGCCAGACTTGCTGAGCTTTTCCAGCAACTTTGTTTTTGATCCGCACCCAAGACTGGGATCAAAGTTGCTTGATTTCCGCTCGCTGTGATCTCACCACTGCTGATGCCATCCATGCTCAGGACAAGGTAATTCAGTTGAAAATAAAGGGACAGAAAGAAAAGGATGAGAATTGGCATGGGACACCTGCTCTGCTGCAATCTGCATAGGTTATAAAATCCCTACACAGTGGAAACAGGCCCTTTGGTCCAACAAGTCTACACCAACACTCAGAGCATCCCACCTGGGCACATCCACCTACAGCTCACCTAACCTACACATCCCTGAACACTTTGGGCAATTCATTATGGCCAATCCACCTCGCCTGCACATCTTTGGACTGTGGGAGGGAACCGGAGCGCCCTGGGAAAACCCATGCAGACACGGGGAGAATGTGCAAACTCCACACAGACAGTCATCCGAGGGTGGATATGAAACGCGGTCCCTGGCACTGTGAGGCAGCAGTGCTAACCACTGAGCCACTGTGCCACCCACCAGACCAGACATTAGTGGGTAATGTTCCAACGAACTTATTGTGAAATGCGTCCAATGAAGTAATATATTCCAGCAGACCAAAACTGCTCACTGTGCTGAAGAAACTTGTACAGTTGGAGTAAGACGTCCCTGCATTTTATACGTCATCACCCGTGACAAAGTCAATCGCTTTGCTGATGAAGTATTGGACGGAATGATGGAATACTTAGTTACAGGTACAAAAGTAGCAGATTACAGTGATTCACTTATTGCATCAGAATTAAATGCATGGTTAATCCACCTAGCCGACACATCTTTGGATTGTGAGAGGAACCCGGAGCACCCGCAGAAAACCCACGCAGATACGGGGAGAACGTACAAATTCTATACGGACGGTCGCCCGAAGGTGGAATCAAACGCGGGTCCTGAGCGCTGTGAGGCAGTAGTGCTAACCACTGAGCCACCGCGCCATCTTACTTTTGCGTTTAAAATAAGAAAAAGCAAGGTTCTAGACTACTTTCTTCAAACAATTTTGAGCAAGTCTGGCGATTTAGTAGTGGAAATGCGCAATGATTATGAATTGGTTCACAAATCAAATTTTGGCTTCCGACACCAATTCCATTCTGTGAGTGACAGAAATTGGGCAAAAGTAAAGTCCTTAAGTAGTAAAGGAAATGAGACCTCACTGAAGATAGTAAAGATAGTTTAACACCATGGGTGAAGGAAACCCATGAGTGGGAAAGAGGAGAAGAGAAAAGCTCAGCTGTTTTCGCTGCAATAAGTTGTGAAGCTGCAGTGTTGATCGTTCAGAAAAAAGCACTGGGAAGATAGATAAAAGAAAAGGGTACAGACCAGTGAGTTTTGTTGAAGGTTTTTTCCCAAGATGGAGGAGTTAATAACTAGGGGACACAGGTTCATGGTGCGAGGGGGAATGTTTAAAACAAATGTGAGAGGCAAGTTTTTTTTTCTCACGCTAAAGGTAGTGAGTTGCTGGAATACTGCCAGAGGAGATGGTGGAATACAATAGCAGCATTCGTGAATCACCTGGAAGAATATGTGTATATGAAGGGAATAGAGGGATACAGATAAGCAAAGACAGTTTTATCATGGAGGGGCAAAATGTGTCAGCGCAGGCTTGGAGTGCTGAAGGGCCTGTTCATTGACTGGATTGTTGTTTGTTTGTTGAAAGCACAGTGGAACCTAAAAAGCTGTAGGAGAATGCATAATCTGGTCAAAGACTGGTTGAGAATAATGTGTTCAATCTCTTTTTAAAAATAAGCTAAGGCTTACTCATATGCAGGCAGAGCAGGTAATGACATTAAAATTTTAAGATATATGGGAACAAGCCAATCTTTGACAGCGAAAGAAGAGGATATATTTAATTCATAAGGAATATTGCCAGAAAAGAAAAGGTAATATGTGCAATTTGTGGTGAGAAGGGCAATGTTCCATTATATAAAGTGAGGTTAGAATGTCTTGTCGAAAGTGGTGGTCGGGGTAATAGAGAAATTCTCGGTTCCAGGGCTACAATTTATGTTTTGTAATGATATAGCTGGATCACAGTTGGGATGGTTGAAAAGTTGGTAGAAAACCAAGCAACCGAGGTATAACAGGAAGTGTATTCTGGTTTGTTTCTCACTATGTGGTAAGAAGGTCACAAAACCTCAGGAGGACAAGCAGGAGGAGAAAACAAATAATACAGGTAAGGAAGTTAAATTATCAGAGATGATGTTTGATCAAATAGTTCAGAAAAGAAAAATAAAGAACAGATGAAGGACAAAGTGGATATTTCTAGTTCAGAGAAATTAACTTAATTGCAACAGTGAGAGGAAAAACGAAAGCAGTTGTATGAAAAAGCAGACACAGAAGAGGGATTTTGGTATATCGCAGGATATTACTATCTTAAAAAAAAGTAACGTCTGGATGAGGAAACAGAGACCATCAAGTATTCAGGCGGATCAGAACTGGACAGAATCTCATCGATCTGTTTTACTGGTGTGTGTGTGTGTGTTGTGGCATTCGTTTATGAATCAGGAGAACTCAAGCCAATTTTACAGGCCTGGACTGCTGAAGGATGTGGTTGAATTTTGCTGAACACGAGATATGTGTCAAGTATGTGGAAAATATCAGGTAGCAATAAACCCAGCACCCTTAATACCATTGCTGAACATAAGGCACCTTTTCCAAGGGTCTCAATTGATTGACTAGGATCCATACATAAAACAACAAAAAAGGGGATTTCACAATTTTTTGACCACAATGTATGTGTGAACTAGATTTCCCATGGCAATTATATTATGCTGTATCATGGTTATGGGAATTGTAGATGATTTACTTTTTTTAAACTAGATACAGACTCTGCTCACACATACAATCAGATCAAGGGTAAAATTTTATGTCAAAGGTGTTCAAGGAAGTTATGGATAGCTTTGGAATGAAGCAGTTCAAATCCACTGCCTGACATCCAGAATTGCAAGGAGCATTACAACGGTTATATCGAACACTAAAGATCACAGTGATGGCTTATATTCAAGGTTACCAGAGAACTGGGATAAATGAATTTCATTTGTACATTCTGCAATTAGGGCTGCACAAAACTCGGTCCATTTGAATGAGTTTTTAGGCATGAGATGAGACGATAACTGGAATTAATTAATGAGAAATTGGTGAGGCGCAGTTCAGAGACTATATATTTGGACAACATTCAATGAAATCTTTGTGATCAATATTACTCTTACCTGATTCGAATCTCAGATCTACGAAGCACATTTAAGTTTCCTTTTGACATGAGTATATTCACAGTCAGTCTACCGTCAAAACTGATGCAGACGTTTGGAATTATTTTACAAGTTGAATAACAACTTATTTTGAAACACTCTTTCAAGGGTTATCAAGTTCTGCTGATTTTAACAATTAGTTTTCCGAGGCAGCAATAGTCACAACTGTAGAAGGCAATTGCATTCCCACAACCCATGCACTCTCAAAGGGCACACACATAACCCGACATTCAGTGTAGCATCTGAATCTCATCCAATGGCATCAGCTGATTCAGCATCTCCGTCTTGTGCAGCAGTTTTGGCTAATAAAACACTTCAAACACACTTCACCTTCTGGAAATATGCGTTCCAACAGTACAGACTTTCCGACTCTTGGAGCAACTCTGAACAGCTCAAACGCCTCCAACACATCACAATTCCAGTTAAACGTGAAGTCCCTCGATGTACCATACATTGAACATAGAACATAGAACATAGAACAGTACAGCACAGTATAGGCCCTTCGGCCCACGATGTTGTGCCAAACTTTTACCCTAATCCTGAGGTCTATCTAACCTCCACCCCTACCTTATACTATCCTCCATATGCCTATCCAATAGCCTCTTAAATGCCCCTGATGAGGCCGATTCCACTACTCTCTCCTGCAATGCATTCCATGCCAGTACCACTCTCTGAGTAATGAACCTACCTCTGACGTCTCCCCTGTATCAACCTCCACTCACTTTAAAACTATGCCCCCTCGTAATAGATACCTCCACCCTAGGAAAAAGTCTCTTGATGTCCACTCTATCTACACTGCTGATCATTTTGTACACCTCTATTAAGTCGCCTCTCACCCTTCGTCATTCTAAAGAGAAAAGCCCTCGCTCTCTCAACCTTTCCTCGTAAGACCCTCCCTCCATTCCAGGCAACATCCTGGTAAATCTCCTGTGCACCTTTTACAACGCCTCCACATCTTTCCTGTAATGAGGTGACCAGAACTGGACACAATACTCCAGATGTGGCCGAACCAGGCTTTTGTATAGCTGGAACATAACTTCACGACTCTTGAACTCGATCCCTCTATTAATGAAAGCTAACACACCATACACCTTCTTAACAACTCTATCCACCTGAGTGGCAGCTTTCAGGGAACTGTGAACATGAACCTCAAGATCCCTCTGCTCTTCCACACTGCCAAGAATCTTTCTGTTAACCCGATATTCTGCTTTCAAGTTTGTCCTTCCAAAATGAACCACCTCACACTTTTCAGGGTTAAACTCCATCTGCCACTTCTCAGCCCAGTTCTGCATCCTATCAATGTCCCTTTGTAAACTAGAACAGCCCTCTGCACTATCCACAACGCGACCCACCTTCATATCATCCGCGAACTTGCTAATCCACCCTTCCACTCCCTCATCCAAATCATTTACAAAAATCACAAATAGAAGCGGACCCAGGACAGATCCTTCTGGTACACCACTCGTAACTGAACACCATGTTGAATAATTTCCGTCCACTACCAACCTTTGTCTTCTAAGGGTCAGCCAATTCTGAATCCAATCTGCCACATTTCCCCCTATCTCATGCCTCCTTATCTTCTACAAGAGCCTGCCATGGGGAACCTTATCAAATACCTTACTTAAATTCATGTATACCACATCGACTGCTCTACCTTCATCCACGTGTTTGGTCACCTCTTCAAAGAATTCAATAAAGTTTGTGAGGCATGATCTACCCCTCACAAATCCATGTTGACTATCATGAATCAAACTGGTGCCTTTCCAAGTGATCATAAATTCTATCTCTCAGAGCCCTTTCCAATAATTTGCCAACCACTGATGTAAGGCTAACTGGTCTGTACTTTCTGGGGTTATCCCTATTCCCTTTTTTGAACAAAGGAATGACGTTTGCCTGTCTCCAATCTTCTGTCACTGTACCCGTGGACAGTGAGGATGAAAAGGTCATCGCCAAAGGCCCTGCGATCTCTTCCCTCGCTTCCCATAAAATCCTTGGATAAATCCCATCAGGCCTGGGGGACTTATCTATCTTTAAGTTCCTCAAAATTCCTAGTACATCTTTCTTACAAACACCGACCTCCTCTAGCCTACCAGCCTGTTTCACACTGTCCTCCTTTACAGCTAGGTCCCTCTCAGTTGTGAATACCGAAGAAAAATATTCATTAAGGTCCTCTCCTTTCTCTTTAGGCTCCATGCACAAATTCCCTTTACAATCCTTGATCGGCCCTACCCTTTCTCTGGTCATTCTCTTATTCCTCACATACGTGTAAAAAGCCTTGGAGTTTTCCTTGATCCTGTCTGCCAAGGTTTTCTCATGCCCCCTTATAGCTCTTCTAAGCTCTTTCTTCAGCTCCTTCATGGATAACTTGTATCCCTCTAGAGCCTTTTCTTTTCCATGTTTCCTAAACCTTACATAAGCATCCTTCTTCCTCTTAACCAGTCGTTTGACCTCTCTTGAGAACCAAAGCTCCCTCACTCAGCTGCATCTTCCCTGCCTGCTAGGGGCAAACATATCGAGCACACACAATGTGCATTCCGTAAACAATTTCCACAATTCAATAGTACTCTTCCCTGACAGCATCCGTTCCAAATTTATGTTACCCAGTTCTTGCCTAACAGAATTGCAATTACCCCAATTATTGTCATACCCTTGAAGCAATCGGGGACTCTCCGACCAATGCATGACATCCGAATTAAAAGTATCCTTCAATCTGTAAGAGTTTACTGAACAGTAGAGATTCTCTCACGATGCAAACCACTCATCAAAAACGGAAACAGAACAATTTGCAGTTCCAACTGATATTGCCCTGTAATGGTTGAATACCGTAAACAGAATAGATAATATTCAACAGAGACATGGCCGGCAAATAACACAGCCGAATCAACTGACCCAGTCCTTCGAAGAGCGACAACTTTAGCTACACATAGTGCAAGCACAATATTTGATACAGAAGCTGCAGCCCACATTGATTTTCCAACAGTCGCAGTCGAATCGTTTTCTGCTATCTAAACTCATGCTGCGGGATGACTTGCTTACAACCAAATCTGCCTCATTGCGTGTTCTGGACGACACTGACAATTACTTGACAAAGAACACAGCAACATCAATCTGCCGGATTGTTTGCCACCAGTCCACTGTCAGTAACATTACGGGACGTGTCATCAAAAGTCCTGTGACATATAAACTTCTGCCATCCTTGCAGCTATGCTCAATTTCTGCAGAATCAAAAGAAGCCAATATGCTGGAATGACAAAATCCTGCCCTATTTAGCCCGAGTATTGATGGGCCAGATCAGGGAATGTGTATGAGATGACCGAATACACGTGAACTTGAGTGAGCAGAAATGAATAACTATGACATTGACGGATACAAATACATCTGAAATGAATTAGAGCCAGCCGGAAAATCTCAGAACTGTCAGAGCTGGAAGAAAAGAAGATGGTTGCGGTTGATGGAGGTTAATGTTGTCAGTCACAACTTCCCAATTCAAGTATTCCTCAGCCGAATGTGTTTGGCCCAATCATACTCAACTGATGTATCGCATTCGTGGTAAACTTGGAATGATATCGTTTGTCCATTTCTACTGAGGGCATTCAAATATTGTCCGATATCAACGACACCTCGGATCGTGAATCAACCCATGCCTGCGTGCTTAATAAGCTGCACAACCTCCAGATTTGGACCGATCCTTATCAAGCTATTTTCACTCTATAACATTGGCAGGAAATGACTTATTCCGACAAGGTGAAATATGAACCATCTCCTCTTGATAGTCACTTCGTGCTATAAATGTTAATCGTCTCACTATAATGGTTCTCATAGTTAATTGAGAGCATTACTCGAGACCCTTGTCTCCGTGAATGACTGACTTCCTGAGCCGCTTCAAAGGACATTTCAGATTCAGTCATATTGCTTATATTTCTGGAGTCACATGCAGCCCAGGCCAGTTTAAATCAGGCAGATTTCCTTCCCAAAATCACATTCGTGAACCAGACGCCATTTAGATCAGGTTTCCATTGTTATAAATAACTCATTCAATTAATTTATCACTGATTAATTATGAATTTAATTCCAGACTTTACTGAATTCAATTTGACATTTAGCAAACTTACTTGACATTTATTTTGATTTGTGGTGAGGTATTCGAAGCGGTCCAAGATCATAGCTCCCCGAAAGTGACAACACAAGTGGATAAGGTGGTAATGAAGGGAGATTGCATACTTCTTTTCATTTGGATCATTGATTAAAATATTGGGCGAATTAATACTTGATACATAACTTGACACATCACTTATTCCAGGAAAGAATCTTGAAATATAGATCTATCCAGAAATCATTTTATCATCCATATAATTTTCTTGTACTTTCCTCCTTTTCCACATGTAACCGCTCGTCTCTTCGACCCTATCAGAGCCGTTGTTTTGTCCTTCCCTTCGTTCATCCAGTTTCCTTGTGTTTGAAATTGCACACAAAAATTGGAACATCTCAATTTTTTGCCAGTTGTGATGTGTTTTGACCCAGCTGAAGTGCAAATCCATATCTTTTAGCCGCAGTGTCTGTGAAACTTACCCTGCTGTTCCAACATTTTCAATTTGTTTTTACAGATTCTACGTCATTTTTGACTGACCTTCTACTCAACATTTGTGATGCAAGCCGTGAAATCTGTATTCCATGTTAAATAATGCATTTTATGCATTAAATATGAAATATTGAACATATTTTAAAAGTAAGGGTCTCTGTGATTTCAGTGAGCAACCTTTCGATTTTCTGTGTTTCTGAGATAATAATTAAACGTAAATTTCCTTTTTCTAACTGTGGTGATTACACATAATCATAGAATCATCCATTACAGAATAAGCCTTTTGGCATTTTGAGTTTGCACCAGCAAGACTATGGTTATTAACTCTAGTTACACTTTGCAGTACCATGTGCATATTCTTCAATGTTCAGATGTTCATTCAAATATTGTGTCCGAAAATATGGGGTTACCCGCTTCTGTTACCTTACCACAAAGTGCATTCTCATCACGTCCACCCTCTCGATGAAAAAAAAAACATCAACTCCCCTTTTCTTGATACATTACTCCTTTAAATATTTGTGCATTATGAAAGAATTTTATTTATGTTTATCTCAGACGAACAGCATTATGCATCTCAAGAGTCAAAAGTTTGCACATACTTCTAAGTCGTGCTTTTGAGTTGAGCTTGCACAACGTACCTACTACTTAGGAACGAAGTATTTAAGGTACAGCTCGTGCATTCTTTGTCCCTAAGTTGTCGTTGTGTTGAGCTGTCTTATGAAGTCTCTGCATGAGAACAGTTGCTTACACCCGCGCTCGTGAGAACGGAGGAATATGCGGAAAATAACATACCATATGATTCTCTTATTTTATCATATTATGGTTCTAAACAACCTCTAAGTCCCGCACAGCATTCTTCACACTTCAACCAACAGGACTACTGCTTTCAACACCAATTGATATGAGATAAACCTGCTCAAAATTTCCCACACACCTCTTACATCATACATTAGTACAGTAAATCCTCTTCAGACATCTTCCGACATATTTTATTCTTCCTTAAATAGGGAGACTAAAACGGTTGCTCGGTTTCCCTGCAGGAAAAGCATAACCAAATTAATTTGTATCAAATTCTCATCTTAATATACAATAACAATCTATTAGCATTTCAAATGAGTTGGTATCCGGAGACACTAAGGTGCTGCAATTACGCACGAGGAAACGCAGGTTGCTGCGCAAGTCATAGCTGAGTGATGTCATGACATTTGCAAAGCATATTTCTATTTATATCGTCCTGTCAGGATGAAATATTTAATCGTATTTTGACATGTATATATTTACAGAATGCCTTCTCATTTATTGAAGCTATCCATGTGCCTTTGTAATTCTCTTATGTCCTCCTCTTAGCTTTCTTCTGTTTTCATCGGAGGCATGCAATAAATCCTTAGAAGTCAGAATGTAAGATTATTTTGATACAACATTTTTGTTTTATATTTAGTAGCTGGTGTGGATAGTGTTCACAATACACAAGGATTCATATGAGCCAGGAGAAGGGGAGATGAAGATATGTAAAACTATGGATCGCAGGCACAAAAATCTAAACACAAAGGTGGAAATAAAATTTTAATCTATTTCTCAGCTCCTTCCAATCCACAGCATACCGACAGTGCTGAAAACGGCCATTTGGGCCATCAAATTTTCACTGACCCTCTGAAGAGCATTGCTTCAAGTCTCAGGCTCCCAACCTATCCTCATTTCACTTAACCAGTACATTCCTGGACAATACTGGGTAATTTATTCCCTTGTGCTGTGAGACAGCAGTGCTCATCTCTGAACCGCCGTGCCATCCCTCAATGAAAAACTCATTCGCAGAGAAAATATAACTCCGATACAATGATTGCATCCATACATAACTGACTTGCGCCATTTTCTATTCCTGAATTGAAAAAAAATGTTTTTCCTTTCTGAGTCAATTGACATGAAACTCACAATTCTAATGGACTGCAATTTCTCACTACTGGAACATTGCGACTGTTGGTAGGATTGGTGGGGACTTCAGGGCGAGCTTTACTAGTGCTGTTGAAAAGGGATTAAGCTAACATGGGAGGGAGGTGGGATCCTGAGAGACGTGTCTGCAGCAGAGCTGCACTTGATGTATTCGAAGTAACGATAAGTGAGTCAGGAAGACAGATAAATTATGGCCAATGAAAGTAAAATAGCGATTGAGATAGGCAAGGTTGAATGGTACCTTCATTGCCAAGTATTGGAGTTGGAACATGATGTTGCGCTTGCACAAGGTGTTGGTGGAACCAGTTGTTGAATATTGTGTACAGTTCTGGTCGCTGAGCTATAAAAAGGACATTATTTATCTGTAGAGGATGCAGAAAAGATTTACAAGAATGTTACCGGAACTGGAGAGTTTGAGTTACAAGTAAAGGGTGGATAGTCTGGGGCATTTTTCTCTGGAGCATAAGATGTTGAGTTATGACCTCACAGCAGTTTATAGAACGATGAGGGACACCCATAGGTAAAAGAGCCAAGATCATTTCCCTACAGTAAGCGGGTTCGAAACTGGAGGGATTTTTTTTTCAGTTGAGAGGCAAAAGATTTAAAAGGGACCTGCTCGGCAACTTCCTTTTTCACACAAAGAGTGGTTCATATGTGTAATGAGCCGCCAGAGGAAGTGCTAGATGCAGGTACAGTTACAATATTTAAAAGGCATTTGTATAGTTACATGAACACCAAGGGTTTAGAGTGATATGGGACATCTGCAGGCAAGTGGGACGAGTTTAGTTTCGAAAACTTGGTCACCATGGGCGAGTTGGACAGAAGGGTCTTTTCTGTGCTGTTTGAGTCCATGGCGCTCTGTGACTCTCTATGACTCTGAGTCTATTTTATTGCAACCAGTCCGAAGAACAAGTCAGCTGAGCTGATGTCACAAGACAGCACATGGGAATATGTTGAATACTCTACCACTCAGATACACTAAAGGTAGTAGAAGGATTTACAGATCAATATTGTCGAATATAAGGGCCCCAGGCAAGGCAAGGAAGCAGTCGCAAGAGCAGATGGCACCACATTTTTGATTAGTTTATCACTTCTGGCAATAAGAAAGGCTGATATCCTGGAGACTTCCTTAAATTAAAATACATGTACAGAGCTAAGAAAAATGTATGAATAAAATTCTTCAAAGGAAACGCTGGTCTTGTTCGCTTTCCATTTTGTTTTTGAACGGAGTGTAAATGATTGGAGTTTAATATATGCCCCCGACTGGTCTGAGTGAAATAGTGGAGCAGATGCATCGGCAAATTTCAGAGAAGTGTAAAAGTCATGTGTAGCGACAGTGGTAATTTCAACTTCCCAACATTCATTGAAGAAATCAAATTGTGAGTAATTTAGGGGGAGGGAATTCTTAAACACATCCAGGACAATTTTGTTTCTAACCTTGCATGTAACAGGTCTTACAAGATAGGTGGCGATTCCGGACTTAAATTTAGGTGATGAAGTCATGTGATTGGTCAAAGTATCAGCGGGGAAGAATTTTGCAGAAAGCAATTTAACTCAGTTAAATGCAAGACTTTTCTGGAAAAGAAATGGGATGAACCTGAAATCAAAGTCTGAATCAGGAGCAAAGCCGTTTTGAATAAGATCAGGTATGATTTGACGAGAGTAGGCAGGGAGAAAATAGTTATTTCTACATAAGTCTGTGTCAGACAGTGGGACGCATTCAGGAATTAAATAGGAAGAGAGCAAGGCCAGTATGTTGGAGAACAGTAAGTACTGCATATATTGGAAGCCAGAGTCAACAGATGTGAGGCTGGAAAAGCATAGCAGATCAGACAGTATCCAAGGAGCAGGAAAGTCAAAGTTTTGGGCCGAGACCCTGCTTCAGCACTGGGGAGAAGGAGGGGAGGCCAGACGTCAGTAGAGTGAGAGGAGTGGGGCTGAGGGATGGAGAGGTGGAATAGTGATGACTGAACGCAGGTAAGGGATTATTGTGATTGGTCAGTGGGAAGGGTGGAGAGGATAGGCGAGTCAGAAGATGGTCAGGTTAGGTCAGGTCAGGGAGGTGACGAGGAAGGAGGCTGGACATGGGATAAGGCTGGGGAAGGAGGGATTTTGAAGTCGGTGAAGTCAATATTGAGGTCCCAGAGAACCTCGCTTCTCCCCTTGTAATCTATTTTAAAAATGTTTAAAAGAAATAAAATCCCTGTTCTGCACTTTACAAGTTACAAGAAACAATTTATTTATTTAACCCAACAATGAACAACTTAACAAAGTTACTAACAAGCTGAAAATTCCACTTGCCCGCCCCTCCCCAACACTACTAACTGGAACAGATGTAATTTGTACATGCCTTCCTTGCTTCGGTATTCTCTCGTTTATTTATCAAATAAGAGCCCTGCTTTGTCAGCAGTCTTATCCATTTCCCTACCTCTTTAAAGAAAAGTCCTATCTATGCTTGTCGAATTCTGTTCCCCTACTACTGCAAAATTACAGCAAAATTACAGCATATATCATGTATTGCCTGTCCTTTAACTTTCTCCCAAATGTAGGCTCCATGGAATTCCGCAGTAAATTTCCTTGGCCATTGTCTTCTCTTTCACTGACTAGTCTACAAGCTGGTGAATCCGAGTACTACTTTCTTGTTGTTACATTTTGCATTCACATAAGGATGAAAGTTTTGTATCATCAACTGGTTCATCAGGTGTCAGACTTCAAATTCACAGACTAATTCACGTCAACGATGCCGCTAACTGTTCTCTGTTTTTACAATATTCTAACACTTCCTATCTTCGTCAGCCATCTGTCCTTGCTGGTGAGGGGTAAATTTAAGACTACCATACCCTATGCGACGCTTGTTTATAAATTTTAAATAATGCCGCCTCTGTAGATCCTGCATTGGTTATTGCACGATTGAAGTTTGACAGCAATGGGTCATGATCTGACAAGCAAACATGCAGGACTGTACAGTGTAATTTTGGACATGAGTTTTTCCTGAGTCGTATTTTCGCTTCGTTTCTTCTATATTCTGTCATAATAGAATATGACTCGACTTCCACACTTTTCTGAACTTAACACGTTTAACATGATCCCAGATATAATAGGAACTGCAGATGCTGGAGAATCCGCGACAACAAGGTGCAGAGCTGGATGAACACAGCAGGCCAAGCAGCATCATAGGAGCAGAAAGACTGACATTTCGGGCCGAGACATGATCCCATGTTCCTTGTATTAGGCACGTAGACACGGGCAGAACGTGCAAAATCCACACAGACAGTCGCCTCAGGGTGGAATCGAGCCGCAGTCCCAAGCACTGTAAGCCAGCAGTGCTAACGTTAGGGGTAACGAGCTTCTAGCACTTTGTGGCCTTTGTGCACACGCTATCTAACACAGATAAACATGAGGTGGTGTCCGTTGGAAGAAGGAAATTTTCAGCGTAGTATTGAATGAGTGGTAAGACATGGTAAGCGCAGAGGATCTACAAAGTTATCTGGAAAGGATAATCGGGTAGTGTTGTATTTGTATTTATCAGTCATGGCATAGATTCTAGGAACAGGGATCTCATGTTGGATTTACAGTTGAAACTTTAAAGTTTGGTTCAATTATAGCTGGACCCCGTAGCTCTGGCCAGCACACGACAGGAAGCAGGCAACAGCACTTTGAGGGATTGCATAGGAGCTTCACCAGGATGTTGCCTGGGAAGGAATATTTTAGCTATGAAGCGAATTTAGATAAGGTCGGTTTGTTTCTTTGAAGCGCAGAATATTGAGGGAGACCTGATGCAGGCATATAACATTATGAGGGGTACGGACACGGTGAATAGACTACAGCGTTTTCCTGAGTTGAATTATCAATAACAATAGACATCAATCAAATGTGAAAGGCTGAATGTTTAGTGTGGAATTGAGAAAGCAATCCTTTTCACTTAAAGCATGGTGGCATTCTGGAATGCACTGCCTATGAGGCAAGCTGAGTCGAGAATCCTCATAACCTTTAAAAAGAACTTGGACGAGTGCTTGTAGTGAGGCAATGGGTGGAAAGTGGGGCTAATGTCTGTCATAGTATTTTTTTTTTTCTTTAGCTGTTCAGACTTGACGCGTCTCCTTTGTAGTGTATGATCTGCGATTCTACATGCAGCTTTCTCCAGATTGACCTACTATAAATATCGACAAGTTGTATCTGACATAATTTAATTCTGACACAATGGCGAGGCATTACCGTTCACACTGATATTGTCGTTTGGGGTTTCCGTTCAATGTATTGATGTATTTAGCTGGATCCTGCTCAATTATTGCCAAAATCCACTGGGGTTCCTTTAAATGCAGACACACAATCTGTCACCGGAAGAAAACGTTGATACATCGCCTGGTAAAGAGGTCCTGGAAATCTCTGCATTTACTAACACACAACACTACATGAGAATCTCACTCATACACTGACAAGTTGGCTGTATGGGATCTCAAAAAAAAACAAAATCACACATTAAATAACAATATTCAACTGGACTCCTGCTGAGAATAATAGAAATGTCTTTTTGGTCTGGTTAAGTCCTGAAAAATACCCTGGAGCTGAAGAAATACAGACACACCCCTAAACCAAATAAAAACTGACACATATCCACAATACCGCTTAAATGGCAAGAAGAATGGGAAGACAATGGCCGAGTGGTATTATTGCTAGACTGTTAATCCAGAGACCTGGGTAACATTCTGGGGACCCGGGAACGAATCCCATCACGGCAGATGGCGGAAATTGAATTTAGTGAAATGTCTGGAATTAAGAGTCTGAATTAACGAATCCATCTGGTTCACTAATGTTGTTAGAGAAGAAAACTGGCATCCTTGCCTGGTCTGGCCTACATGTGACTGCTGCAATGTGGTTTACTCTGGACAATTTGGGATGGACAGTGAATGCTGCCTAACCAGTGAAGCCCTCATCCTGTTAATCAAAGAAAGAAGTCTACAACAATGGACACATTCCACACAGGTCCCTATCAGTGCTGCTCCATGGTCACCTGAAAGCATTGACGGGTTCATAAATTGCGAGTTCCTTAAGACTGTTTTGGAATCTCTGCAAACAGTCATACAACACAAAGAAGCTTTACTTTAATATTACTGAGGCTGGTAGCGTATTCTAAAATTAACGCTGTCATCTGATTACCTTTGGGCTGTGATAAAGCAGACAAAGTCGCCAGGGAGTCTGCTCCATGAAGAGACAAATAGACGAGCCAAAATTGTTAGTACTCACGGTTGGAGTTGGGGGCAAGGGATGGGGGAGTGGGCATTGGTCGAATGATGATAATCTCAACAAAATGCATCCCGTAAACCCAGACCTGCGTTCTTGGGGCCCACGTTAAGATGCTGATTTTGTAGTTGCTGGAATATGAATTCAATGAACGTCTGGAATTAAGACTGTAACGATGATTTCGAAACCGTCGTCGATTCCTTGAAAAAAAAAAGTTTCAACAATATCCTTTGGGGATCGAAAGTTTCCCAGCACGTGACTCCAGACTCAGCTTGACCTGTGAGACCTAAATTGCCATGTCAATTAATCTGCAAACTGCCCGAAAATACATTACATGGGCCACTGTCCTGGAATCACATATTGACAATGCCTCACAATTTATTGACTCTGTATACAACTATCAAACTTGCTGCCTAAACGTGAGCAATGTCAACCCCATGCATTACCGTACAGGATTAAAATTGCAGTTGCCTCATGTAGATGCTGACACATTTCAGGTTGGATAGACAAGATACTGTGTTAGCCCTGCCTTACCGCTTGCAGCTTGACTGCTTTGTCAGGGGTTCTTCACAAAATATCAGAACCTCCAATAACAACCTATAGCACACCCTCAAGCCAACAGCTACACCACACCAACATCCTATGTGTTCAAATTCTTTTTATTCGAAACAATGATCCTCTGTTTATTTTTATCCATGTTACAGAACTATATTAATTTTGAGACACTATATTTCATGCTTGGGGCCATTGCTTAACAGTATAAGTTTCCTGGACGTTTCTCCATTGACTGGTTGGAGATTTTGAGGGCAGCAGTTGTTTTGTACTCTGGTTTCTTTTGAGGACCAATATTCAGAGATTCATAGATACATGCAGCACAGAAAAGGCTCTGCAGCTTATGGTGTTTGCACTGACATAACTAACAGTGAAATTGCACAAATCCCTAATTCATATTCCATATCCTTGAATGTTATGATATTTGAAGTACTCATTTCAATTTTTTTTTAAAGGTCACAAGGTTATTGCCTCCACTACCTTCTCAGGTAGTCTATTCCAGATTCCCATCACCCGCTGAGTGAAACTAAAAGCTTTTTTTTCCCACAAATAGCCTCTGAATTCCCTGCCTCTTATCCAAAAACTATACCCTCTCATGATTGACCCCTCAACGAAGGGAACAGCTGCTCTTTATTCACGCTGTCTAAATCCCTTATTATCTTATAGTCCTCAGTCATATCACCCCAGTCTTCTTTGCTCTAAATAAAACAATTGTGACCTGGCCAAAGCTCTGTACAACTCCAACATTACTTACTTGCGCTTAAAACCTGTGCAACGTATGATGGAAGCAAGTCCCCCATATGCCTGTTTAACTATCCTAATTGCATGCCCTGCCGACTTCAGGGATCTGTGAATAATTACCCCCAAGTTTCATTTGTTTGTCTAAGGTACCCAGTGTTCCTCTTTTCATTAAATACTCCCTCATCTTGCTTATTCTTCGAAAGTGTGTAACCTCATACTTATCAGCATAAAATACCACCTATCACTGGTCTTCTCATCTGACCAATCCATCTATATCTTCCTGTAACTTGCAAACATCTGCTTCGCTATCAGCCATTCTACCAATCTTGGTGTCATCTGCAAATTTGATTAACATTCCCCCCACATTTTCATCCATATCATTTCTGCATGCAACATGCAATAGGGGTCTCAGTACTCATCCTTGCTGTTCACCACTGGCTACTATCCTCCAGTCACTCAAGTAACCTTTTACCACTACACTTTCTGTCATATTACTGGCAAGTTTCACTCAGTTTAATGTTCTTTAACCTTCTCAGTCTGTCTCCTGTGTGGGACTTTGTCAAATGCTTTGCTAAAATCCATATAAATTGCATCAATTGGACTATCCTCATCCACACACTTGACCACATCTTCAAAAAAAGCTGTAAAAGAAAAAGGTTAGGCATGACCTATTTCTGACAGTCATGCTGACTATCCCTAATTAACCCATACCTTTCCAAGTGAATATTAATTCGCTCCATCAGAATTTTCTCTAATAGTTTGCCTACCAATGAGCTGAGACTCACTGGTCTATAATTTCTTCATTCATTTCTATACCCTTTTTAAAAAGTGGAACAATTTTATCCGTCGTTATTTTCTGGCACATCCCCTGTGAACAAACAGGAATTAGAAATTTTCCTTAAAACCTTTGCAATTTCTTGTCTCACCTCTCAAAGCAGTCTTGAGCACCTCTCAAATGCAATTCATCTGGGCTAAGGGATTTATCTGCTTTTCAGGCCAACTGAGCGTGGAATTCCTTCCCATTTCCTATGTCAAACTGTGCAAGTTCCTCGCACTGCCTTTTTTTTTTGAATTTCATACCTATTTTCTCCTTTCCCAGAGTGAAGACTGAAGCGAAATATTCATTCAACACCCTTCCAGTATCATGCAGCTTCACACACAGTGTGCCTCCTTGATCCTTTGTGTGCCTTACTCTTTTCCTGGATAACCTCTTCCCTTTATTGTATTTATAAAATGTCTTCAGATTCTCCTTAATCCCGTTCCCAAGTCTTTCTTCATGTTTCCATTTTGTTCTTGCAATTGCTTTCTAAGTCGCTCCTGCACTTCCTGTATTTCTCGAAGGCAGAGTTTAATTGCTCACTTTGGACTTGCTAAAAGCCTTACTCTTCTTCATTATCAGTCCAGAATTGTCCTAAACATCCAAGGTTCACTAAACTTATTTCTTGTATGTTCCTCTAAAGTCTACATGTTGGACCTATAGTCTTCCCAGCTCCTTTATGAATGCCACATTTCCCACACCAATGCTTTACTGTAGACTTACCCGCAAGGAGATGTTCTCAGTCTACCGTGGCTAGATCATGTTTTATTTTAATAAAACCCTCTCTTCACTTCAGAGATCCTTTTCATTTCAGAGAATGGAATGATTTCAGTGTGTTGCGTATTTTGAAAATCCTGTAATTTAACTTTCTTCCGGAAATGATTAAATGATGGTCACAATTGAAAAGAAAAGCCAGTTAGAATATACATTAGAACATCTTACATCCGTTTGGTAATACATCGAATTAACTGTTGAGAGTGGAGTGCAGGTTAATACGATTTGAATGTAAAATGTATCGACATGAATTTACTATTAAAGCTCATCATGATACCTATTGTGTTATAGATGGTATAGGACAAAGATTGACATTGCATTTGAGAAATGTTCATTGTAGTACTATGAGTGAGAAACGGGCTTGCATCTCGTGGTCTGCGAGAACAGTGGAAGTGGATAAATGATTTCAAAGGAAGGTGGGTGGCAACATGAGGAATTTCTTTTGACAGGAGGAAGGGAAAAGCACAAGAGGACTTAACGGCTGTTGAACCAGAAGTGATGTGAATGGGACTGGGCTACTTTCTTCCTTCCATGTCACAATGAACTCTTTCTCTGATATTGTAACATGGAAATACAACAGGAAGTTATTTCAGATATGTCATCTGTTTGTGAGTGCTGAAAAAAAGTTTGTTACGTTTACAATTTGACATTCCAGTGGAGGTCCGAATTTTTGAATAAAAGTATCAGAAATTGCGTTGTCACGGAGTTTGAGCCGGAGAGATATTCTGTTGCACAAAAGGAGAAAATATTTCAATTCCAAAAATGCGTTGATACATTCAGAAGGTATTGAAATATATTACACAGTTCTTGGTACAACCTGTGTTTCAGCTCGATGATGTTAACAGGGTAAGATTTTAAGTCTGTGCGTTTCTGATTTTGCTTCCTGAGTCACAACAATCTATCTTGGTCTTCTTCCTCCGTGTCTCAGGTCCCCTTCTCGCACCAACTGGTTTTCTCCATCATTTTGTGTTTGACTTGTCCTCCACATTCTATTCGGTGAATTTGCTATTTTCTCGCCCATCCTCAAGTTGAGTTAAGGCATGCGTTGCCCACAAGTGACACCATCGTGCGCTGGAGATGACTGCACAAAGATTTGTTTCTGGATTTGCTCTCAGGTCTTAACTGTACATCCTAGTCATGAACATTTGATCATTTAAGTTTTAATTCTAATTTCTGTCCTCAAGCTATTACGAAAAATAACATTTTAAGGTTAATACAAGACGGTTGCCATTTTACTAAATCAGTCATTTGTCTCCTTGTGGAGGGTACATTGAGATTAAACGTCGTCACACAGGTGACGCAAGGTTCTGGAGGCCAACTGATACGAGTAATGAACGCTGGCACAGCCACCAGCGCCCATGCTCCACGTGTAAATGGCAATGAAATAAGATTACCGTTCTCTGCTTCTGCTTCCTAACATTTAAACAGTCCTGGGCTTTACTGTTCTAGTTTCAGACTTAGATCATCCGCAGTGTTCATCTTATTGACTACAACTCAATTTTGTTTTCTTTTCAGGCTCGCTGCAAAATACAGAAAGGAAATATTAAAATCTCAACCGTGTGTCTTCATTTTAATGCGAGTGAGAATGATGTCAACGTCAAACTGAACACATGGATAGTAGGAACTGCCAAGGCTGAAGAATACATGACTTTGATTTGGAAATTTTTCTCCACAATTTCCATTTCCTTTTGATGATATGAGCTGCCATGTAACACATGATTTGTCTTTCTGCTGCATTATATTTTTGGAACGAATTTGATGTTGTAAGGATGCAAAAATTAGCCAATGAAAGAGTGAAATCTTTGCAGGCGAGGAGTTAGCATTCAGCACGAGAGTGAACTAGAACAGAGAGCCAGAACTGGTACGACAAGTGATGGGGCCGGGGAAAGTGGGGAGCTACCAAACAGAAAATAATGATCTGGTAACAGGGCATCGATGGCGAAAGGAACAAAAGACAGGGGGACAAAGTAATTTCAGGAATTTAAATAGACCCTACAGTCACGCAGGAAGAAATTTAGAATAAAAGAACTACAAAGAAAAAAAAAAATCAACAGATATGTCACGCTTAAAAATATAGGAATAGCATTTTCTATTAAGTTACAACAAATAGAGCAGAAAAATGGAAACTTAGGATAAAACGATTCAGAGAGAAGACAGCAGGCAATACAAAATTATCGTGAAAAACGGCCAACGTACTGAAGAAGAAGAAGAATAAAAAGCAATTTTAGTACAATCAGCCGCAGGAAAAAAAATAATTTCAACAATGAGGAGAAGGAAATGACATTGACTGAGTAAGGACTGAGGCAGAAAAATACACCAAATATAAGGAAACCAGTAAGATGTCCAAAATGGAAAAAAAAGAATTATGTCGAGGGAGACTATCACATGAAATATAAAATTGTTTGGAATAATTTTGAAACCAAGGTGAAGAAACAAAATAAAGAAAATCAACCCAAAAGCAATAATAGGTGGAAACGTGCAGATGAGGTCACTGGGAATAAGTGAATCTGAAGAGAGAAGGGACCACAAGACAAATGAATCAAAAGCTAAGGTAAGATAAAATATTCATCAAGGGGTAACTTACGGATTGTGAAATTGGCATTAATGACTAACAAGCATACACCGATGGTTAATGGAGATGAAGAGACTGTGGAAATACCATTTGTAAGAGATAAGATCAGTGAGAAAATGCTCTGAAGACAGAATTACGCCAGCAGTAAAAATCGGGAACGTTCCATATGCAAGAGAGTGGAAAAGAAAAATTAATTCAATGTTGGACTGGAATATCATTGGATTCTCAGTCCTGAGGAAGGGTCACCGGACCCGAAACGTTAACTCTGTTTTATCCTTCACAGATGCTGCCAGATCTGCTGAGGTTTTCCAGCAACTTTGTTTTTGTACATCATTGGATCAGTCATATTGGAAGAAAAGGCAACACCAATAAATAACAAACAGAGGATGGTGGTGATGAAATAAAATAGAAGTGAATGCTTACAAAAATAACTGAGAAATTAGATGAACAGAGACGTTAAGGTCAAAGGACTTGGACAGGAATAATAAAAAAAAGAGATGAAGGGGCAGATGAATGAAAAGAACAGTGTTAAACAAGTGGATCAAATAGGAGAAACCCGATGGGAACAGAAAGAAGTGAACATCAACTGTTTTCTGAATTAAGAGAAAGATTGATTCAAATGCCTTATGCTTGCGAGCAAAAGAGCACAAAAGCAAATTAATTTCAATATATTAGGAACAGAAACACTTCTGATGATCCGCTGCCAAACCCAACAAATGCTCTGAGTACAGTAAATAAACGTTTTTTTAAAAAACAAGCGACCATTATTAGACTAATCGCTGTTCAGCAAATTTCCCACATTTCCTAATTCTCAAGAATCCAACGGGAGAGGAAACACACGAGTAAGGCAGAAATAATTTGAGGATTAAAGCAAATTACCGCCTACTTATGTTGAAATGAATAGCCAATAAGGCGAACTGATTATGACATTAAAGGTATTAGTAATATGCCGTGAAGCAAACAATGACTTGTCATCAGCTGCGAGATTACTGAGAGCTCTCTGAGCAATATATCAACTTACAGAGAAAGGATACAGTTCACAAGGAACATAACATGTTTCGTTTTAACTAAGTCAAGTGCATAATTTCTTGTTTTTTTATTCTGCATACAGCATTCCTATTTTTTCCTTTTTTGACAGTTGCCTTTGGTTATTACCAAATTGATGTAAATTTGTGTTATAATGCTGGCAATTTTTTTCTGTTTCTGTGTCATTCCCGTCACAATTTCGCTTTCTCGTTGACGTCAGTAGCGCAATCCCCTGGTTCCTACAGTTTAATAGTCACAATTCCTCAACAATTACTTAGAGCAGAGGAGATTGAGAGGGGTCATGATTGAGATGTATCATATAGTGAGGGGCATGGTCGGGATAAATATGACAAAACATTTCCCCTTGATCAAAGGATCAATGACCAGGGAATATATTTTGGGTAAAAAGAAAACGAAACACACCAAATAATCATAGGATCTTCCAATTTCTTTCTACCTCCGGAGGTTCCTCGATGGAGCAGGCTGGCTGTTGGAATGTACCTGAATGGCAATACTTTACGAATAAAGAAAGATGTGAAGATCTCGAGCTCTAAGTGAGGAAAAACAAATTTGACCCAATGGAAGATTCTCTAAGCTTGGAATGATTGCATGTTGAGAATATCCACCAGAACTGACAGCCAGACTTTTCAGACCACTAGGAATCATGACAGCACAAAAACCGGCAGCCACAGTAAGACAGCAACTGACGAGAGTTAAAGACCCAACAGACACCATGGATAGGAGGAATGTAGTAGACAGGATACCATGCGGAGACTGCACAAAACACTTCTTGGGATAAACAGGCAGACAACTAGCAACCTGCATCCACGATCACCAGCCAGCAACTAAACGGCACGACCAGATGTCCTTGCTTTCAACACGCACAGAAAAGAATAAAGCATACTTTTAACTGGACCAACACTACTATCATTGGAGATGCCAAACAGAGAACAGCCAGTGAATTCTTGGAGGCTTGGCATTCATCCGCAAACTCGATCAACAAACACACTGAATTAGACCGGATACCCCGAACATTACAAGACACAACTGGATCCGGCATCTACCGGACGCAACGAAAACCAGACCATACAAATTCAAACAGGCACAAGACAACAGCGCTTCACAGAAGGCTCCACAGCACTGTGGATGTCACGTAGTAAAGGGACGAAACGTCTGCTATCAAACCTCCCAGCTCGGTGAACACAGCAACATCTACAACCAGCTACAAATCGTCATACAACTTCTGAGGTTATCTGACTGTTCATGCTTGTGGTGCTCATGGGATGCTGTTTTGTCGTTTTAATTGAGCCACTCTCGACTTTTTTTTATGATAATGACAGGGTTCTAATTTGTGTCGGAATGACCTGTTGCTGATGATAATCCACTGTCTCAAACGAGGGCCCAATTTTGACCTTCGATATCTGTGTTGAAGTTGTCCCATTTTTTGTAACAACCGATGTCAGACTATGTTGTGTCACAGTGTGAAGATAAGAATTTAATTTAAAAGGTATTTACCCAGATATTCCCCAGCAATACTGCCTTTGGACTGATTCGCCCTGTGGCAGATAGACTGGTGATGACATACTCAAGTAAGCTTTGCTGTTTTTTTTTTCTCTCACGATCTGACACAAGACAATTCTATCCATCAAATTTTCACCACTGTGTCAATCGTGGTGCTTCTGAGCCTTTATAGAAAATTTATATTTACGAGGTGCACTGTTCTGGGCATTTGCTATCCTTTCCACAATCTCTAAATCGTGTTTAAAAGGAGAGATTTCAGACTCAACAAACGAAAGAGGGTGGTAAGGGCCGACAACAGGGGGTTATAATTTTAGGTTCAAACTGATGCCATGAAATATGCTAGAATCTGGAGTCAAAGTTGAGGATACCTAAGACTGGCCAGGTACAACCAGAGGAAGCAGTGCCCTTACCTCTGACCAGCGTGCCATCTCAATGGGACAGGACATACTCTGAGATCATAATGGACAACCTGTGACATGTGCTTTTTCAATTATTCTGTCAATCAACTCATATTGGAAACACAAGATGTCGACATGACCAAATTATGCTCCAAATTTTAACCCTTTCAATATGACAATGAAAAATACAAATGAAAGTGAGGCGCAGACAGGAGGCGAATATCAAAAAATCAGGTTTTATTCAAATAATCCAGAGGGCAATCGTACCATTTTCATAGCATCTAGTCAATTGAGCAGAGCATGACTGGATTTAAAGCGAGCATCAGATGGAGGCTGAGGCTGGCTTCATGTTGTTTTTTCGTCAAGTCTGTCCGTGTTACAGCAGGTAAAGCCAAAAATAGTCATTTGAGTTAACTTTGCTCCTTATTGAAAAAAAAAGTACAGGTTTTGAATTATATTACTTTCAGCAACGGTACGTGGACAGTACATTATTTAATGGCCGTCTTTCGGAGGAATGCCGGGTGTTTGGGTTATGATGGATAGTTACATTGTGGAGATCATAGGCACTAGAAGATTGGGCTATGATTAGTGGACGTGGTCCTGCTTTTAAATGCTTAGGAGGTCGGAATTTGGGGAGCGGTACATTCCGAAGGATTCATCATAATGGAGACGATTCTGGAGATGGGCTTTCGTGGAGGCCGTGGAGACATGCTGTGTAATTCCCACAGGGTATCATCAAGGCACAACATGTGTCTGTGCAGTGGGAAGTGAATCACAATAGCTCATTGATGAGTGATAGCAGAGGTTCAACAATCAAACTAATGAAATATTGAACTATTCGATAAAGTTAATGACTGAATTTGGTAGATTTCTTTGAGATATTGTCTGTGGAAATCTCGAACGTTACCCCTTTTGGAGCATATTCCTTCATGGAACATTTTGCAGCTTGCAGCACTTGAAGAAGAACAGGCATTCACCGTGGTGGCGAACCTCGCTTGGTTTACAGCTAGCTATTCGACATTTTTCTCCACTGTTGTTGTATCCATTTATCGAACCTGGGAGACAGAGTGAAAGAGTGAGAACCTTTTCATCCAATTATCTTCAAACTGTGCAATGCACAGACCAGATCAGGGATAGAAAGATGTCATCTTCATGTGCAAGTTTGTCACGAAGGGAAAGCGTGTGGTGCAGAAGTTAATGGCGACAATGATTGAAGCAGGGAGAATAGAAGTTGATACTGAGTTGTGTCGAAAATAATGGAGAAAATGTATGAGAGATTTCATCACTGAAAACCTTTGAAACGGTTTCGTGATTATGTAGTACACAGAGCAGTATTGTGCAGCAACAGACTCTTCAGTCCACCATGTTTATGTTGATGATGATGGAGTGAGGAAATATGTCATACAGACAACATACATGAACCGACTGAATGACAACATTAGATTGAAGGTCAGAATGAGCTGTCGGATTCATATTTTCCTTTCTATAAACTGCCTAATATGACAGGTACAAACCTCCCAAAAAGAATCTCCTCCCAAGGACAGTCCGAAAAGTTTCTAGCACCACCAAGAATCCAAGCACTAAGTGTATTGCTGTCCGCATTTTCCATTCAGTTTTTAGGAGGACTGTATCACTGACGTTCTTTGTTTATATTCAAACATTAAGCTGTAGTTAATAATTCAATAGCAAAGCGGTCAGGAGAGAACGCTCTGCGCAGAGTTAAAGGGACAGTTTGTACATTAAAAACAACTGTAACTGAACCAGAGACTAAATGTCCCTCCAAAACCATGATTTATTAATAAGCGTCAGAACAGACGTTGGCAATTTTTGAACAGTGAAGATTGAAATCTATTCCTCATTGCGCTTAAAGTAACCTGAATTTAATATGAATTGTTCATCTTCTCTCCTACTTTGTTTTCTCTATATTTTTTCTCTACATCCTAACAACTTCTTTCTTCTGACTTTCAACTTCTGTTATCCCTTCCTGTGTGTCTCCCTAATTGCTATGTGTTTATCTTCTGTCTGATTCTCTCTCTGTCTCTGTCTTTCCACCCTCTTTCTCACTCTCTCTGTCTCTCTCACTTTCACTCCATCTCGCTTTGAACATACATTATGTATAACCCTCACACCGACGTACATTTGCCTTTTCCCCCATCTGTATATATTCGTCGTATTCTGTCATTTTCACCCTCTATCTTTCTGTTCTCCTCAATTGCATTTTCATGGCCTCTTCTGACCCACATGTTCTCCTTCATGTTGCTCCTATGCTATCTCACCATATCAAGCTCACCCTTGGTTATTTCTCTTTTATGATGGTTAAACATTCCCTATGTTAAAGCCGTTTTCTACTTGATAAAAACTTACGCCCGGAATTCAGTTTCTTTTTGACTTATTTTCCAATCCAATGACTCCTGCAGAAAATCTGTAGAGGCTCTGCCCAGCTATTTGTCACCATCCTGTCTGGCAGCCTTTTTCAAGATGTGGTCAATGAGTTGTACTGAAATGTGAATCAGCAATTGTCTGTGGAAATAGTGCACAAAGTTTCAATGATTAAGTCACAACAATACCAACTAAGGAAAGGTCACTGGACCCAAAATTTTAACTCTTTCTTCCTTCACAGATGCTGGCAGACCTGCTGAGCTTTTCCAGCAACTTAGTTTTTGTTCCTGAATTACAGCATCCACAGTTCTTTCGGTTTTTATTCAATGATTACATGTTCAGTTGTCATCAGTTCTACTGATTACATGCTGAGAAATAATCTATTCAGATGTTATATGTGCTTAAGTTATAGACAAAATTGCAGGCAAATAAAGTGACCACCTTCTCGGTTTTCTTGTGTATAGTCATGCAGTGCGTTTCTTCTGCTGGAGAAGTGAGATTTGCTTTCTTGTTACCCGTTGGAAATTTGTGGGTGTGGTGTTAGTCTGTCTTTTATTTAACGTGCTGCAATCCGTGGAGCTTTGGAGGCAGGCAGTATGGTGGCCCAGCGTTTAACGCTGCTGTCTCACAGCACCAGGGACCGAGGTTCGACTCCACTCTTTGGCGACTGTATGTATGGAGTTTGTACATTCTCCCCGTGTGGGCATGCATTTCCTCTAGGTGCTGCAGTTTCTTTCCATAATTCACAGATGTGCAGGCTAGGTGGATTGGCCATGCTAAATTCCCCATAGTGTTCCAGCATGTATAGATTAGGGGGATGGGTCTGGGTGCAATCCTCTCAGGGTCAGTGTGGACTTGTTGAGCCAAAGGGCCTATTTCCATACTTTAGGGATTCTATGATCTATGACATGCACTGCGTTGCTCACCACAGATGTCATATATGGCAACACACAGACAGTAAAGGAATGGTCAATGTAGTTTGAAGCATATCAATGACTGTTTATTTTAAATGCGCATTTTATTTTCATTCTTCCCAGAAGGAGGTTCACCAGGATTCAACGGATAGAAAAATTAAGTCAAGCAAGGCTTGAATTACAAGAATTGTGTTCTGTTCCTTCGGGTCTCAGATCATACATACACCGTTTTGTCATTCACCTCTACTTGGAGAAGAACAGCTTCCTGACTCATATTGAATCAACTTCATACACATTTATCACAATGGTATGGTTTGCAAACCGCTCCAAGGAGGTCACAACAGACGAATAAATGCGAGAAACAGAAAGGAAGAGTTTGTCAATGCTCAGAGTCAGCGTACCTGTATTAGCATGTCTGATATGAAACGCACCTCGATATGAAAATTGAGCACAATTCTCCAATTGCAGTATACAGGAGTTATATTGACATCTAACAGAGTCGTAAGAATGGGATATGGAAATCAGAAATCTAAGCTCAACATAAGGAGGAATTGAGATTTGCTGGAACGAGCACAATCAATTACGAGAATCATGCAAATTGAAAAGAAACACAAACAAAAGAAAAACTGCAGATGCAGGTATCCAAGGTTGACAAACAAGAGGCTGGAAGGACACAGCAAGCCAGCCAGGAAAGAAACAGTCAACATTTCGGGTATTATCCCTCTTCAGGACTTGATGTGGGAACAGGAGCAGCTGTTGATAAAGAAATGGGAGGGTAGTAGAATGATGGTGACAGGTGGACACCGTTAGTTGGTACGAACTGGTTGGTCGATGGGAGGGATGAATCTGGTTGATGGCTGGGAGTGTCAGAAGGTGCAATGGAAGAGTGGAGGTGGGTTTGGAAAGAGAGCCATGGGATGGGTGGGAAGGTTATTTGATATTGGAGAACTCAGTGTTGAGTCCTACGGGTTGTAGGGTGCCCAGGTGGAAGATAAGGTGTTGTTCATCAAAATTGCATTCTGAGTCACTGCGAAATTGGAGGAGGCCAAGGGCAGACATGTCGGAGGGGAAATGGGGCAGGGAGTTTAAATGGGTGGTTACCAGGAGGTTAGGTTAACTGTTACTGGTCAGGTGAAGATACCTCAGGAAATGATCACCTAAAATATGTTTGGTCTCACTGACAACACGTCCTACCTCCCCTGGACTATGACCCCATCACGGCCCATCAAGCCAACATCTCATAAACTCTTCATAGCCTCATTGCTTCTGGTGACCTCCCCTTCACTGCCTCCAGCCTTATAGACCCCAGCCCCGGACTGCCCGGTTTTACCTGCTCCCAAAACATTCACAAGCTCACCTACCCCAGCTGACCCATTGTCTCCGCATGCTCCTGCCCCACCAAACTCATCTCTTCTTACCTCGACTCCATTCTGTCTCCCTCGGTCCAAGAACTCTCCACCTCCATCCAGGACACAAACCACACCCTCTGCCTCTTTGGAAGCTTCCAGTTCCCTGGCCCCAAGCACTTCATCTTGACTATGGACGAGTAATCCCTATGCACGCTCATACCACACAAGGACGCCGACAGGCCCTCTTTTTCTCCCCGCCAACAGACACACCCAGTAGGCCCCAAAAATGCCCTCCTCTACCTCACTGAACGAGCCCTCACCCTCAATAACCTTTCCTTCAACTCTTCCCACTTTTTCCAAATACCGGGGGCTGCCATGGCACTCGCATATACCCCAGCTATGCCTGCCTGTTTTCCAGTATTGTCAAACAGTTCCTCTTCAGCATGTACACCAGTACTGTTCCCCAACTTTTCCACTGTTACGGCGATGGCTGCATCTTTGCTGCATCCTGTACCCAGGCTGAACTGGAGCAGTTCATCAACTTTGCTAACAACTTCCACCCCGTCCTCAAATTCACTTGGTCTAGCTCAGATACCTCCTACCCCTTTCGAAACCTCTCTGTTTCCATTTCTGGCAAACGTTTATGGGCCAACACAGACTCCCATAGCTAACTAGACTACACCTCCTTCTACCCTGTCTACTGTAAAAACACCATCCCGTTTTCCCAACTCCTTCGTCTTCATTGCATCTGCTCTGATGAAGAGACATTCCACTCTCAAGCATCTTGGACGTCTGCCTTTTGCAAACAACGTTTTCTCCCCCCTCTGTCATCCAGAGATCCCTCCATCCCGCCTCCTTCGCTTCACAGCTCTTATCCACCTCCCTCCCTCCAAAGATAATAAAGATAGGGTTCCCCTTCTCTTCACTTTCCACCCCACTAGCTTCCACCTCCACAGTATCATCCTGAAACACTTGCACCCACTCCAAGTCGACCCCACCACCCAGAACACCTTGCACTCCGTTCCACCAGGACCATTCTCTTTGCCACTCCCTAGTTTGTGCCATTCCCCATCACAAACCACTCCAACCTGTCTGGTACCTTCCCCTCTAACCTGAAAAGATTCAACATCCGCACATGCATCACCTTCCTCACCTCCATTCAGGGCCACAAACAGTCCTTCCAAGTGAGACATGGCTTCACATGCATCTCCTCCAAACTAGCCTATTGCATCCGGGGCTCCCGATGCGGTCTTCTCTACATCAATGAGACCAAACATAAACCAGGTGACCGTTTCGCCAAGCATCTTCACCTGGCCCATAACGGCCAGCCTAACTTCCCGGTCACCACCCACTTCCATCCTCCCCCCCCACCCCCGCCTCACTCCCTCTTCAACACGTCCGTCCTTTGCCTCCTCTCGTGTCGCAGTGAATCAGAACACAAATTTGAAGAACAACACCTGATCTTCACCTGGGCGCACCCTACAATCTGGAGAACTCAACACTGAGTCCTCCAATTTCAAATAACCTTAACACCCATCCCCTGACTCCCATTCCAGCCTCACCTCCTCCCTTCCATTCCACCTTCTGGCCCTCCCAGCCACCAACTGGATTCAGCCCTATCATCGAGCAAGCAGTTCCAACCTACTACCAGTGTCCACTGTTCACCACCACTCTGTTACCATCACTCCCCTCTCCTTATCTTCAGTTCCCCCTACCCCCACATCCCGCCCTGAAGAAGGATAATACCCGAAACGTTGACTGTTCCTTTCCTCCAGAAACTGTCTGGCTTGCTGCGTCCTTCCAGGAACTGAAGCAATCATCTGATGCTGCTGGAGGCGACAATAATATAAGAACATAGGCTGAGTCATGTCAGCAGTTAATGAAAAAAAAAAATGTGTTCAAACAATTAATCAAACAAGCGTGCTTTACATACATCGTAAAGAGAAGAGAAGATTGTACAGGGTCATTTTTATTCAGCTTCTCCATCAGTTTCCATTGGTTCAGAAATTTCTGCCCTTTAAAATTTCGCAGGGCTGTGAGTAGCTTTTTTTCCATCGAGCAGGTTTAAAAAGAACTGATTCATTGGTCTTTATTCCATTTACAACTTTTTGTTAGGTTTCAAGAGCTTCACCACACAGTCATTGTAAGTTAACAATTATAGTGAGGACATCACGCAGTACAAGTGAGATTGATAGTTTGGCCTCTGTTAAGCGCAATTTATATTTACAAATTTGAAACACAGAAATCAGGTTTTGAGTTAAGAGGACTCACAATTAGGCCTATTTTTCCTCGACTTTTGAAAATAAGAGCTCATCTGATTGAAGTCTTCAAGCTATTGGCAGGGACAGCAGGGACAGTAGACGAAGATAAACCGTTTCTACTGGCTTGAGATTCTAGAATGATAGACTATGCCATAGTCGAAAGTGTAGGACCAGACCTTCCAAGAGCGATCTTTGAAAATACGCTAACAAACAGTGTGCTACTGGTTTGGAATTGTCTTCCACAAACTGTTACTATTGCAAATGAGATGTTACTCTCAGACCGACTTGATTTAGGTTTGTTTGTTGAGAAATCTACTGAGAGATAAAGACCAAAGGTAGGTACTTGAATTTAGGTCATAGACCAGCCATGATCTCGTTGAATGATGAAACAGGCTACAGGGCCTGAATGCATACTGTTGTTTCCATTTTCTGATAATTGTTCTCAATATTGTTGTTTTTTTTTTTCTGTGATGTGTCTAAATGTTTCCCTTCCTCGTTGTCTCAATCGCCCTCTTTCTTTGTCTCTGTTTTGGAATGTTAAGCAGTTGCCTTTGAAGCTGAACTGCACTGTTACCAGTCGTAATCCTGTCTGAGGCCCTGTTCCAAGACGTGGGGAGTGAGCTTAGTTGAATGTGAACCAGCAGATCACTATCTATTCCTGGGACTATGATGTAGAGATGCTGGTGTAGGACTTGGGCGAAAAATGTCAGAAATCAGACGACACCAGGTTACAGTCCAGCAGATTTACTTGAAAACACAAGCTTTCTCAAAGCAACTATGTTCCGAAAGCATGCGTTTTCAAATAAACCTGTTGGACTATAACCTGGTGTCCTGTGATTTCTGACCTTATCCATGTCAATTTGTTTTCTTAGATTTATCTAAATCCTTTCATCAAAGTCAAAGCAATGGCTGTCTAAATTTACTTCATCCCCTCCCAAAAGTATTGTTTGCATGTGTGTCCATGATTACTGCATTGAAGGAGGAGACCAAGACATCACAAAAACAGCTGTGATAAGATAGGATCCACGTCAATACACCATACATGGAAAGCAAAACAGCAAAATGTTCTGCTGCGTTCTAGTAAATTTTCGTGAAGAGCAGCATGCTGTGGCTCATACTGACTGGGCATTTATAACGTATCTCACAAGTAGTGCCCTTCTCACCACCAGCCAAGCGATGTCTTGGTGTTTATTCGAAAATCCTGGTGATGAGGATTTCTGCCCATTGCCTTTGACAGTCTGTTCAGGGAACCATGCGACAGGATCCAACCTTTACTTTTTCCTCAGCATCTCGAGGACACTGTGTGCTGACCACTTCCTGATGGACTGGTGGTGAAAGGTGTTTTTCTCTGCAAATTTCATGAGGAAGGAGAGGTGATACGGAACAGTCCAACTACTTGGAGTGTTCTGCGGCAGAGAGGCCAGTCCCATTCTTTTCAACACTGGGAACAGGTCGAACCTCAATACTTCATGAAACTTGATGCTTGTGTACCGAGGGTCTATGCACAGCTTCATGCAGCCACACACAAAGGCAGCCATCAGGTTGTGGTGTCCAAACCCCTCCACCCCACATCTATCTAGAGTTTTATCCATGAAGTCCCTACAGACCTGGTCTATTTTAGGCCTCCAAACGAAATGGAAGATGGCTCGGGTGACTGAAACAGCACAGTTTTCGGGGATGGGCCAGACATGCGCCACGTACAACAACAGAGAGAATGCCTCACACCTGATGACCAGGTTTTTACCCACAATGGAGAGGGAGAGGTGCTCCCAAAATTCCAGTTTCTGCTCCTCCCAAGATTTTGAACGCGTCCAAGCCACACTGAACCATATTCCCAGCACCTTCAGGTAATCTGTCCTTACTGGAAATGGGATAGACGATTCGTCAGCCAAGTTCCCAAAATACACAGGTTCGATATTGTCTCGAATTACCTTGGCTCCTGAGGCCGGTTCGAACTGGTTACAGATGCTCATGAACCTGCGCACTGACAGTGGATTTGAGCAGAAAATGGTGACATCATCAATGTACAGGGAGGCTTTGATCTGCAGGTCTCCTCTGCCTGGAATAGCCACCCCACTCAGACTCCATCCTGATGGACTCAGCAAGGGGCTCTATACAACACACAAACAAGGCAGGAGAGTGTGGAGAGCCCTGCCTGAATCTGGATCTGATCGGGGAGCTTTCTGGTTTCCACCCGTTGATTGAGAGTGTGCTAAAGATTTTGGTGTAGAGACGTCGGATCTAATTGCAGATTCCCTCCTCAAAGCCAATGTTGGACAGCATGTCCCACACGTACGTGTGTGATATCTTGGTCCAGGCTGATAAGGCAGACATCCACCACCGCTTCCCCCATCCCCCGTCCTGCATTTAGGTGATCATATTACTGAGGAGCGCGAGACTCTCAGAGATCATCCTGTCTGGTACAGTCCAGGTCACCAAAGAAATCGCCTCGTCCAGCTTCTCCCACGTGCAGTGGTCTAAAACCTCTGTGATAGAGGACAGTCATGACTGGGAGGCCGTGCTGCCTGTGGGCTTTGTCTCATACAAACTGGCATAAAAGTATTTGCTGATCCTCAGGATGTCAGGCTGACATGACATTACCGAGCCATCTCCTTCCTTCAGGCGACAGAGCACAGAGATCTCCTTGTGCATGTTGTGGAAGAAGAAACACAAGCTCACCTCATCCTGCTCCACAGTGCAGACCCTGAACTGGAAGATTATCTTGGAGGCTTCTGAGGTAAAGATTGAGGCTTGCTGGCTCTTCACCTCCTCGGGATCCTTCATGACATTGACCCCCATCATCTGCAGTAAGAGTAGGTTTTGCATGGGTTTCTGGAGTTTGGACAGTTTTCCGCACCTCTCTCCCGCCTTCAGACCACCATTGAGGATGAACAACATCTTGATGATCCCTTTGACATTTTCCCACTATTCCATTGGAGACTCAAAGAGTCTGTTTCTATGCTGTACTACTCTACGACTCATTGACTCTCTCTATCAGGCACAAGTCATGAATGTGATGCAATGCACTCCACTTGTCTGGGTTTTTACCGCCCCACAACACTCAAGCATCTTTGCACCAATCAGGGTAAAGCAATCCACTTGCTTGGCATTTCTTCCACAAGCATTCTCTTCATCCACCACTGCAACTCACGCGCAGCATTGTATGTTATCTGCAAAATGCAATGCAGAAATCCGGCAAAGATCCTTGGAAAGCACCTTTCAAACCCACAACCACTTACATCACAAAGGACAGCACATACTAGGAACACCGCAACCGGCAATTTCCTTTCCGATTCAATCACCGTTCTGTCTCAGAAATAGATAACCTCCCCTTCACTATCGCTTGGTCAAAGTCCTGGAATTCCCTCCCTCACGACATTGTAGATCTAACAATAGCCCATGGACTGCAGTGGTTCAAGAAGGCAGCTCACAACTGTCTTCTCGAGTATAACTGTGGACTGCAGGTGGCTCTGACTCTGGCACCAATGTCACATGAGTCAACAAATACAAAATAATTTCCTGTGCAACCGAAACGACCTTCCTCGCAATGTAACATTCAACCAGCATTGCTGATGACTCGCTGGACCTACATAGTACCGTTCTGAAGTTACACAGTGTGAATCTGGAGGAACACAACAGGCCAGTCAGCATCAGAGGAGCCGGAAGGCTGACATTTCAGTTCGGGACCCTTCTTCAGAAATCGGGGAGGGATAGGCGGCTCTTGGGGCTGGGGAAGGTAGTTGGGGTGATAGTGACTCCAGGTAGGTAATGGTGGGGGTTGGTCAGTGAGGTGGGAGGAGAGGGTAGATAGGAGAGAAGACGGAGAGGTCAAGGAGGCGGGACAGAGAAGGAGGATTGGTCATGGGATGAGGTCGCGGGTGGGGATATTTTGAAGCGAGTAAAGTCCACATTGAGACTGTTGGGTTGTGGGTTCCCAAGGGGGAATATGAGGTACTGTACCTCCAGTTTCCGGGTGGCGTCGTTGTGACACTGGAGGAGGCCCAGGACGGACATGTCATCCAGGGAGTGGGAGGGGGATTTGAAGTGTTTCGCAACTGGAAGCTGTTGTCATTTGTCGTGAACAGACCGCAAGTTCTCTACAAACCGGACTCCAAACCTCCACTTGGTCTCACCGATGTCGAGGAGGCCACATCGGGAGCAACGGATGCAGTAGAGGACATTAGCGGATGTGCACGTGAACGTCCATCTGATGTGGAATGTTTTTTTGTTTCCTTGAACAGTGGTGAGGGGATTGGAACAGTGATAGGTATAGCACTTCCTGCAGTTGCAGGGAAAGGTGCCGGGGGTGCTAGGGCTAGTGGGTAGTGTGGAGCAGACGAAGGAGTCAGGGAGAGAGTGGCCCCTACGGAAGGCAGATAGGGGTGGGGACGGAAATATATCCTTGGTTGTGGGGTCAGATTGCATGTGGCAGAAATGGCGGAGAATGCGCTGAATCCAGATTTTCGTGGAGTGATACGTGAGGACAAGGGGATTCTATCTTTGTTTTTCTTGCAGGGAGGGGGTGTGAGGGCAGTGGTGTGGGAAACACAAGAGATGCGATTGAGAGAGTTTTTGACCACTGAACGGAGCAAGTTGCAGTCCTTGAAATACGCGGACATCTGGGATGTTCAGGAGTGGAACGTCTCATTTTGGGAGCAAATGCGGAAGAGGCAGAGGAATTGGGAGTTGGGGATCTCATTTTTGCAGGAAGGTGGCTGAGAGGAGGTGTAGTCTATGTAGCTGTGGGAGTCGGTGTGCTTGAAATAGATATCAGCTTCGAGGTGGTCAGCAGAGATGGAGACAGAGAGGCCCAGGAAGGAGAGAGAGGTATCGGAGATGGTCCAGGTGAACTTGAGGTTGGGGTGAAAGGTGTTAGTAACGTTGGTGAACTGTTCAAGCACCTCGTGGGAGCGCGAGGCGGCGCTGAAACAGTCATCAATGTCGTGGAGGAAGAGGTGAGAGTTAGTGCCAATGTAACTGTGGAAGACGGACTGTTCCACGTATCCTAAGACGTGGCAGGCAAAGCTTTGGCATGTGCGGGTTCCCATGGCAACCCTCTTAGCTTGTAGGAAGTTACTCCCCAACCTATCCACCCCTGCCACTTCATTGACCAATCCGCACCACTGCCTACTTGCACTCACCTGTCACCATCCCAACTGCGTTCCCCAGCCCCACCCCTCCTCTCTCCATTTATTTCAGAGCTCCGTTCCCCCTCCCCCATTTCTGAAGAAGGGTCTCGACCCGAAATGTCAGCTTTCCTGCTCCTCTAATGCTGCCTGGTCTGCTGTGTTCCTTCAACTTCGCACTGTGTTACCCCATATTCTTTGCTGTTATGTTTTTCTTGCACGAACCACAGAGCTTATGTTCTATTATGAGGTTAAAAATTATTTTTGTTGCTTTTTATTCATTGCCGAAGATTTGGCTTTCTCCCTTTACCCGTCAAATATCATTTATTTTACGGTTGTGTCCTGGGTTCTCCTCAATCAGGCTACAATTTCTGCTGATTTTAAATGAGTCCTTTCTTATACAGAACCGAATGTCGCTCTACATTTTCCATTGAATCTTACAAATCATTCAGTGAAGAAGAGTCCCTTTGGCCCATCAAATCACTTCCAAATTAGCAGCACTGAATCTGTATTGGCCCCACTTTGCTCAGTAAGCCTATCGTCTTACAGGTTATGATACTTCAAGTGCTTATGCATGTGCAGTTTAAACGGTATGAGTTTACACGTCTCATGTCCCTTGAGACAATGCCTTCCAGACTGCTACCACCGTCTTGGTTTGAACATTTTTCCTCAAATCCGCTATCAACATCCTGTCTTTGATTTTATGAGTGTGCCCCCTTTGTATCGGTCCTTGGATTAAATGGGACTGCTCTTTCCTGTTCATCCCGCCCACGCCTCTCTTAATCTTAAACTCATCTGCCAGATCAGCCCTCAAAATTCTCTGTGCCATTCTAAGAACTGCGAGCTTTTCCAGTTTCTCTTCTCAGCTGAATATTCTTGATTTCTGTTCAGTGCTGTACCCTTCATGAAGCAGGTCTCTCTCCTGTCAGAATTCGCTCCAACATGCTGGCAGCATCCTACGTCAGAGATGTCAACTTTACTGCCTCCATAGTTTGCCACCCTCCCAGTCTCACTCAGTTTTTACAGTCTGAGTGCTTTAACAAGCTTCATTTCTTTAAAGTAATCAATAATACTGTGTTTCTTATTCAATTTGAATTATTAATTTGAAGATGAGAATGTGCTCCTTCTGTGTGGTGATAAATCTGTGATTCAGTAAAGGCAAACATGGTTCATAAAAGTATTCCATCATCGGAAGATTCTGAAACTTATCCGAGATAATTTTTTGCCGAGTATACTGGCAGTTTGGAGTTGTAAATCTATCTGTACTCTGTTGTGTAAAAAGCTTTCTTTTTTTCTGAGTGCGGCAAGGAATTCACCGTTTCATTACCAGATTTTCACTATCTGGTTGACACTAAATGTAATTGGGTGATGTTAAGGGGCACTGTCAAAATTTATGGATGTACTACAAGAATAATTGATTTGAAGAGAAAATAATGGACTTCTTTGGAAAGAAAAGCAAGACATGATGGCTTTGGTGGTAAAACAGTCAAAATTTAGTTTTCTGTTGCACTTTCAACACAAAATGAGTGAAGGTGATTCGCGTAGCCGATTTTCTTTAAAGAAAACTGCAAACTTTTAATTCAACAATCTGCTTTTCATAAAGTAATCTACCGTATTTAACTGTTACCGCTGCCATGCGAGCTCAGAACCAATATCATGTCACTAACTCTCAACAGCTATCTGAATGCTGCAGCAAGTAACTCAGTTAAAGAGCAATTAAGGATGAATAGTTACTCGTCTGGCCAGTGACGCCAGCATCTCTTAGAAATAAAGGAACCGCGCTTTAAGTATAATGAGGCTGTTATGAACAATTTGGAAAATAAATTGATTGGAACTGTAGCGAAAAGAAACAACTTTAATTGTTGCGATTGAATGTTGCACCAAGAAATTATGAGACCGCTCTTTCAGATTAACAAAAAGCCCAGCTCAAAGAAATGAAAAAGAAAGTCGATGTCAAAGAAAAATAAACAGAGTACTTTTGTTTTTGCTGGAACGAAGGTCAAATTAAACAGTGGCAAAACGATAATAACAACCAAACAAAAAGGAAGCTTCCGAAGACATGAAGAATTAAAATTTGGAATACTCTGCTTGAGATGGCAGCACGGTAAAATTAACCATCGAAGACCTCCAACACTTACTTTAAAGGCCTTTGAATGGCCAAATCGAGATTTTGCGAATAATTGACTTCCACGTACTATTTTTGTATCATAAACAAAAGACTCAACAATTAAACAAACACAAAGTATCATCAGCGTGAGAAAATGAAATAACATGGCAAGCTGATACTTTGTCAGAGACAGTAAGAACTGCAGCTGCTGAGTCAGAGACAACACACCGTGGAGCTGGAGGAACACCTCCACACTGTGTTATTTACGGATACTTTGTCTCTGTTTTGAAGCCAAAACATTTGTTCCCATCCCCATTCACACAAAGGGCTGCCAGGTAAACAAACACCGTTACGTGATGAACTAAATAAGAACATTAGCCAGGTTACTCTCATGTCGTTTCAAAGGTATAAATATGGACTCCTTGGCTGCTTATCTGAAACTTTTATCAGGCTTACCTTCACGCAAGCAAAGGCAGCGATACTTCTCACTGAGCTTTCTATTTCTTCAGCTTCAGAAGTTAGTGCATCAGATTACGTACGGAGCTTTGAAATTTTCATGCTGTCTCAGCAACAGCTCAGAACGCATTCTTTTTGAACAGTACAACGTAACAATGTTAATGATGGTTCCGGTGAATAGGGTATTCGACTCCTCCCAAGATTTCAATTACTCTACAACACCTGCTAACTGCTTGAACAACGATATCCCTGCCTTCAACACCACAATTCCAATCAAACGTATCTCCAAACGCTGATACCTAGATCTAGGCTCCACTTCTGTAACTGAATTCATGACTTCCTGACCCATTGACCGCAATCAGAAAGAATAGGCGACAACAGCTTTTCCACTGTAATCCTCAACAGTGGTATTTCCCCTGCTACTCAGCCTCCTTCTATATTTGTTATACACTCACGACTGTGTGGCCAAATTCCACTCCAACCCCATTTACGAGTTTGCTGATGACACCACGGTTGTAGGTCGAATGTCAAACAACGATCACATAGAATACATCAAGGAGATTGAGTGCTTAACGGCATGCTGCAAAGATAACAATATCTCCTTTAACGTCAGCAGAATGAAAGAACTGGTCATTGACTTCAGGGAGCAGAGTGGAGCGCACACTCCTTTCTGCATCAATGATGTTAAGGTCGAGAACGTCAAGTTCCTGAAAGGGTAATCACCAATAATCTGTCTTTGTTCCGCCCACGTGGGCACGACGGTCAAGAAAGCACATAAACGTCTCAACTTGCTCATGAGGCTAAGGAAATTCGGCAAAGACTCTTATCAATTTTTATAGACGCACCATATAAAGTATCCTATCTGGATGCATCACAGCATGGTGCAGCAACTCCTCTTCCCAAGACCACAAACAAACTACAGAGAATTAGGATCACAGCCCAGTAGCGAACCAGCCTTCCATCCATTGACTCCATCAATACTTTTCGCTGCCTCTGGAAAGCAACCAACACAATCAAAACCGCTTCCACCCCTTTTATACTCTCTTCACCACCATTCCTCACCTTCCGTTGGACATAAAATATAAAAGTTTCAACGCACGGACAAATAGATTCAAGAACAGCCTCATTCCCACTGTTATCAGACTTTTGAATGGACCTCTTAAAATGTTAAACTCCAGCATGTAATTAGACTCCAGGCCTGATCTCAAAAACAAACGAAGCCTCTCTGGTCTTTTGTTTTAATTCCGCTCTTGACATTAGCTGCCCACAGTCCACGAGTCATTTCAAAGTTGTAATTCAAAACTGAATGAAATAATAAAATCATGAAAAATCAACAGGATTTCTCGCACTACATTCCATCACTCAGCAGCAGGTGCAACGTGTGTAATCCTCTTGTTCTTACAATGTGTATCTGCAATAATTCAAACCCACCTCATCGTCACTGGCACCTCATGTGCACCTGTTAACCATGCTCCGTAATTCTGCAGTTTATCTGGTATATCATCCTAGCTCACCGACACATTTGCAGTCTCCCACCCTCTGCTCACAACCGACACAGCCACTGAATCAATTATGACCTGTCTGCAGGAAAGGTTAAAATTTCAGTTCAGTTTTGTAATCTATTTCTACACGCTCACTGTTGTCGGGTATGTCATATTCCCCATATCATATTTCCTGATGTATTGTCTTCCTCTCACAGTGCAAAGATATGTTACTACTGGTCCTCCAAATGTTTTCTTGTAATATCTCATTCCTATGCTTTCATATTTTCATATTTTCATATTAATAATTCATATTTTCTATTAATATTCCAATTTTCTCTGCAGTCCGTGGTTCATCATATAACTTTTCGTTCTGTTTTAATTTTTAGGACTACTGAAAAACGCAATGACCCTGACGAATTCCCAGATAGATAAGGATTCTCCACAGGACTGGAAAAAAGGACTTGGTGATTTAAAAAGTTCCGTCACTCTCTTGTCATAGCAAATACCACCCTGTCTCTCTCACAATAGAGCCAGTAATACGTACAGCACAGAAAAACGTCTATCAGCTTGTCGTATCCATGCTCACCGAAAACAACCACACAACTATGTAAGATAACAAGGTGTAGATCTGGATGAACACAGCAGGTCAAGCAGCATCAGAGGAGCAGGAAAGCTGACGTTTCGGATCTGGACCCTTCTTCAGAAACCAGACTCGAAACGTTAGCTTTCCTGCTCCTCTGAAGCTGCTTGGCCTGCTGTGTTCATCCAGCTCCAAGCCTTGTTATCTCAGATTCTCTGGCATCGGCAGTTCCCACTATCTCTGACACAAATACGTCATCCCATTTTCCTACACTTGGTCCATAGCATTGCTTGCCATGGCACCACAAGTGCACGTCTAAATGTTACTCACGACAGAAGCACTTTCATTGCCGCGATAAAGTCAAAACCATCGAAGATATACGTTATTTTTCAGTAATTCTGTTATTCACTCTATTTAATGAGTTTAATAATTCGAAAAAATAAATATGGTCGAAGTTTCTTCAACGCTTCTCTGAACTTTGTCTGTGTCACTGCATAACTACAAGTATGGTGCAACAACTGAGGAGCTGAAGTATGAAGCCCAACTCCTGTATAAAGTACTCACGAGTGCCATTCGGATTCGAAAGGAAACACACACGTCTCCATATAGAAAATGCAATTAATACTGCCCATAACAGGATGAAGTTCGCTGATATAATCAGCAGTAAAATGATAGATTTCCTACAGTTCTCTAACTCTGGGTCTTTTGGATTTTCCAAATTTTTGTGAGCCCGAAGTCTCTTGCGAACTTTGCTTGTCATTAAAATCTGTCTCACAGTCAAAACTTTGAGCAGCAGAATTAGGACAAATGGGACACAGGGTGTTAGAACGTAATTAAGAATATCGACTGTCATCCAAACAAGAGAATACTGAACAGCAAATGTTACATCACAAAACCATGAACGTTAACCAAAGAGTATCAACCTGTGAACATGAAATACTGAGTAATGTTCTTTGAAAAGCATAGCATAGACAGTGTTCCCAGAACCACCGTTGCAGTTTTTCTGGTGCAATATTCAGTTTTCAGCTTCTGGTAAGAAATTGCCACAAAGCGATCAAAGGTGAAAGTGACAGTGAACCAGACAGAACAGTAGATGCATAAAGCAGGATTGCGCGGATGTTGCACGTGCACACAGAGTACAGGAAATGGAAATTCTCAGCGTAAACAATTGGAATGCGTCTCAATATCAGGTCGAAGACAATTACCAACAGATTTCCCTCTGTCATGGCCAGGAGATAGCATGTTACACTCTTGGAGAGACCACAGTTCCTCCGAGATAGGATGGCAATAGTCAGCAGGTTACCTGTCAGGAAGGGAAGTTATAAAAAAATGAATTTTACAGAAGTCAATGTGATCATTTTAATTCTGCACGAATTAAAAGGTTCTTAATATTGTTTTAATATCTACAATAGACTTGGGGTGGGGGTGGGAGCAATCAGATCATCTGCCTGGACAGATTTCCAACGCAGTTTCAGGCCAATAGCGGTGGCAGAATGCCTCTACCAGCGTCGGTCACCATGAAGGTTTTGCCTTCTCACCCTCTCTTCTTGTTTGATGTATTTTGACCTTCATGTTAAACACCAATCAAAAATTTCCCTTCAATGAAAACAGATCTGCGATCCTCCAGCACAATGGTGTCTTTTTTCCATGATGGATTGTTGTCATTTGATGGCGAAGAGCAAGCATGTGATTCAAAAGAAGACAAATCAGCTTGACGGTTGGAGAGAGAGGGTGATTGTGGAGAGTTGTTTTTCAGACTGGAGGCTTGTAACCAGCGTATGTCACAAGGATTGGAGCTGGATTCAGTGTTTTTTTTTATCATTTATGGAAATGATTTGAATGTGAAAATGGGAGAAATGGTTAATAAGTTTGCAGATGACATTAAAATTGTTCGAGTGTAGTGCACAGTGAAGAACGTTGTCTCAGAATAAACGAGAACTTGATCACATGAGCTGATGGACTCAGGAATTGCAGAAGGAGTTTAGTTCAGATAACTTTGAGGTGTTGCAGTTTGGTGCCATTAAAAGAAAGCCATTGTAAAACATTTTCACTGTACTCCTGTACTTCTATGTGTCAATAAAGGGTATTCAATTCAATTGATCACATCTGTCCGGAATTGTCTGCAATTCAGTCTTACTGTGGTCTGCATTCAACCGAGGTGTAAAAAAATAGACTTGCAGTATATATCCAAGACATTCAGTGCATGCACGATATCTGCTTCGGTCACATGTTGTGATTCACACTCATGCACCACCACATGCAAGCCCATTACCTCTTTTGCCATCACCGTGAACACCGTCCAAATGTTTCCTGCTCCCATGTCAATGTCATCATCATTTCGATTGATATCTTGCAATAACATCTTTAATATCTTCCCTTCAGTTGCTCAGAAACCGTTCTGAAGAACCCTATGGCGAGAGTCAAAATTCGAACCCTGTTTTTCTCTGACACCATGGATATTGCAGACCAGCTGAGGTAATTCAGGATTGCCTGTGTTCTTCCCAGTTGCAGTTCTGTTTCACTTGGAATGGGGGCATCCGCTCACAACATGCATTCTCTCAAACCCACTCAGAATCTCAAATATTTAATTACATTTAAGCACAGATTCTCTAAGTTATAAAGGGAATAATGAATGTTTCTGACCTGTCTCTTGTTCAAGATTTATGTTACGTCAGGGGGCAGCGCAGTGAACTTTCTATAAACTAGTTTCCAAACAGATATAATCGTTCTGAAGGAAGGAAACGATGCTGTGTAGAATACTCTCGTGTAATATCAAAAATAATGAAAATAAATGCCAGCTATCCGCTGGACTTCATACTAACTGATTGTACCTATATTCTCATATGTCATTATTCATGGACACAACACGCCATAACATGGATTGGAGAAAGACCGAGGATAACGAGATGGAGACCAGAATCTGTGATTTGAACTTTAGAACATGTCTACTCTTCACAAAACACAATTTTCGATAATTGCAGTGCAGTTTGGTATGTTACAGTTAACTGAAATCTAAGCACAAGAACTTACTTGGAATACCAATGAGACCAAGATCAGGATAGTAGCCAGCTTGAATCACGTGAAGTATGCAAAAGATCCGCCATTGCCATTGTAGCTCTTCATAATATGTAGAAATGGCGTACAGAGATTGTCTCAAACTACTGTTCATTGTATTAGCGGTCAAATCTATTGCATTTGCATTCTGTTCTACCATCCCTATTCCCCTGTGGTCTGTAAGTATGAAGGCTGTTATTTCTGCCGAGTCTGCTGAACGAGAAATGAAAAGCTCTCCATAAATAACAAAGCAGAGAACACCTCCCACCCTCCCACCATTGACATAATTAAGGTCCATGGAGAATGACATTAATCACAGCCACAGAACAAACGAAGATTTGTTCACCCATTTGGAACTAACACGTTCATGATTTGAATCAAAAAGTACATTCACTTTGTCCAGAGTGGATACAAGACAACTGCAGATGGATGAAATGTTCAAAATTGCAGGTGCTCAGATAAACTTTGCAAATCTTCATGCGGCATACAAATGATGCTGGAAAACCTGTGTTAAGTGTCACTTTGTACGTTAAAACTGAGAGAAATACTCTGCAAGAAGATCAGGTGCGCGGTGGCAAAATTGTTCGATTCCATCCTTGGGCCACTGTCTGTGTGGAGATTCCACGTTCTCCCCCTGTTTGTTTGGTTTTCTGTCAGGTGGTCCAGTCTCCTTCTATAAACCAAAATGAGCAGGTTTGGTGGATGGGCCACGCTAAATTGCTGAAGTGTCCAGGAACGTGCAGGCTAAACATCAGTCATGCTAAATGCGATGTTAAGCGGGCAGGCTAGAATGCTTCTTGAAGGATCATTGAAGACTTGATTGCCCACTTTCGGCACTGTCGGAATTGTATGACCAATAAGTCTAACGACACCGGTAGGGAGACACAACTCAAATATTTAATTTCTTGGAAAATGCTCGAATTCGTTCCTACATTATAAACATCATACATTTAACAAGTTACATGATATCATGAGATCGGACATCGAACTGCAGCGCTGTTTTGGAAGGTGGCATCATCTGACAAATGCGATGTCGGTGAAGGAACTGGGAGAATGGGAAAGGGCCCTTGCAGTGCATGGGGTGTGACGAGCTGTAGAGATGATAGCTATGGGAGTCAGTGGCTTCGTAGTGGTCGGCAATGGACAGTTTATTACCCGAAATGGCGACAGACAGGACAAGGAGTGGAAGGGAAATGTTGAAATGGACGATTTGAAAGTTGTATAGGGGTGGAAATTGGAGAAAAACTGAATGAAGTTTTCGAGGTCCTGGCGGGAGCTTGAAGCAGCAGGGAAGCAGTCATCGATGCGCTGAAAAATACAGTTTTGGGAGGAAGCCAGTGTAGGACTGGATTAAGTATCATTCCACATACCCTGCAAACAGGCAGGCATAACTGGGACACAGGTAGGTCTCCATAACCACCACTTTGACTTGGCAGAAGTGAGATGAATTAAAGGAGAAATTGCTCTGCTGAGAACACGTTCCGCCAAGTGGTGGACAGTAGTGCTGAATGAGGAGTGTTCAGGCCTCTGGTCGAGGAAGAAGTAAAAATTGTCAATTTGATAGAAGGCATCAGAGGAGTCACGAATGCAGGGCCTGAGCAAGTGGATGGAGTCAAGTTATGAGGAAATGAGCTCAGTGGGGGAGGAACAGGCTGATATGATGGGCCGACCGAAGCAGTCCAGTTTGTGGATTTTGTGGACAGACGCATGTCTGTTTTCAGCATACTGCAGTGTTCCAATGAACACAAACTGGGGGACAACATCTCATCTTCAGAAGAGCAACTTTACAGCCTTCTGGACTTAATATTGAGATCAATATCTTTAAATTGTGAGCCATTTCTTCCATTTCTTTTAGCAGTTGTTATCACCTCCCCTCCCCCATCCCAGTTACTGTCCTTTCAACTGTGGTTGGAGAAACACAACTGTTCTAATCACTAGATCTGAACCATCAACAACTTTTTTACCACCAGCACCCTCCCGCAACAACTCCCGCTCCCACCCCTAAACTATAGCGTAAATGCGGTCCCCTTCACATTTCATTTCAGCTCTGATGAAGAAATATCGAGACTTGAAACTTCAGTTTGTTCTCTCTCCATAGATGCTGTCTGACTCGCTTTTATTTCCAGCATTTATTGTTTTCAGTACAGACATCAGCATCTGCAGTAATTTGTTCCCATGGTGTGTAAAATACATTTGGTGAGAAAGCTGAATATCAGAAAGAGGAATGTGGGGCACACACAGGCCAATGGGATAGTTTAGTTTTTGGAAATCTGATCTGCATGGACGAGTTGGACTGAAGGATCTGTTTCCGTGCTGAATGACTGTATGACGCTTAATGTGGCATCGAAGGCTTTTCTTCTGAAAATTCCTTTGTTCCACTAACTTATCTGAAAACGTGCTTCATTTCCAGGAATATCTGTGGCACTCAGACAATGAATTGATGAAACCGTGAACACATTGTTCGATCCCAGCCAATGGTGTTTACTGGTAAACAACTCCCATATATTTACACTAAGTGGTGAACAGTGACATGCCATGTTCCATATAAGTTAGGATCTGTCTTTCTGTCTCGAGCCACTTGCCTTATTTGGTCAACCCTGGAAACTGCATGTCACACCAGGTCCGAGTTGGAGTTTTAAGTGAGGTCAGAGTTTAAACGAGCATAACCAAAATTCACAGCGTAAGTTATTATAGCTCTTAACCAATCTCGGAGCCATTTCTTCTGCTGGTCACCTATCATGGTCCCCGCCGTGATACTGAATCTCCAAGCGAAATTGATCACAAATCATGACCAAGCTATCTCATTTGAAGCATTTCAATCCAGTCAAACTGACTATTAATGGATGACTAACAATGCATTCTCACAATTAATTAAATACCTCGCTTACGTTACACCAATCGATGATTAATTATCTCTGTTTTCCCATTGACAAGTTGAATTGTGAAAAACATAAAAAATATTAAAGTACACATTGTTATTAACAATGCAATACGTGACACAAGAACCAAAGATGAATCCGTACATTTGGACAACAACGTAGTAATCACTCTTTCAGACGATCTCCTGCATTTATCCCAACTTTCACGATTGTCAGGAATATCTTTAAAACCACCTTTCCCATTTTGAAGCATGTATGTCTTGCAGAAAATTCCAAAATTCACACAGGCTGAAACCGATAAGACAAAACGAATCTCATCGGTATCAGACTGAACTTCAATCGCACCACAACAGGATCTACTGAACAACCTAACAAAATAATCTCCTGCAATTTCATATTCACACCCAATTGTTATTGATGCGTCAAATTCAACCCATAAGCGTCCATCTCCACACTGTTCCGCAATTCGTGGAGTAAACCAGAGGTCTCCCATTGATGTTCCATATGTTTCTCTCAAAGCATCATTTCCAAAGATTGTACGCCGATCACTAAAACCAGAGAAAAACAATTGTCACCACAAACACAATCTTCAATCCCACATAATTTCGTAAAGGTAGTATCTGCTGTTACGTACAGTTTACAATCAGTTATTTATTTAAACTGTTGAATTTCCAGAAAAGGTTTAACAACAACTTTTACTCGTATGCAGAGATATCAAATGAATTTTCCCAATACTTATGGTGAACGAGAATGATGATTAGTGGCATTGGGAAAATAATATCACTGATGACAGTGGAAGACTTCCTGGAAGAAACATCCGCTGAATGTATAGGTACACATCAAAAACAATTAATCTTTATTTCTTTGGTTAGTCGGGATTTTCTCATCATGTGGCCAACAACTTGGTCACCAACTTTTCCAGCAACTGGTTCAACCATGACATTGTTTACCGCATGAGAGACTGTTTAACAAGATTAGTCCACGTGGAATACAGGGAGAGCTGGCCTTTTTGATGCTACATTGGCTGGAAGATATGAGACATAGGGTGGTGATGCTTTTCAGACTGGAGGCTTGTGACAGGGGTTTGCTGCAAAGATCGTTGCTGTCTCCACTGATTGTTGTCATTTATGTGAATGATTTGGATGTGAATACAGGAGATATGGTTAGTAAGTTTGCAGATGGCACCAATATTGGTGATGTCGTGGACAATGAACTCGGTTACCTCACAGTGGTATGAGTTGCAGTGACTGAGTGAAGTGGGATGTCGTGACTTAGGGGAATGGGATGTCATGACTGAGGGATTGGCACACGGTGCCAAGTGGGAGAGATATGCTGTTACATGGGATGTATAGCATATAACATATAGTCACTGAGGGGATTGGAGTGCAGTTTATCGTGGGATTGTGATGTCGTTACCGAGGGGAGTTGGACGAAATGATGAACGTCAATGAAATGCAATGAATTAGGGAATGGAATTCTGGGATAGATGACTGAAGTGATTACGCAGACTAAAATCCAATAAAAAAAAACAAGTTGAAATGTATGGAATGCAATGTCGAAGGATAGTGGGCTTCAGTATCCTAGGTGAGCGTGATATTGTTCAAAGGGAGAATAGGACTAGTGGCTTATCCCTCGAGGTGTTTTGCCCCTGTGGAGCAAAGATTTGCAACACATCAAAGGCATCACTTCAAATTTTCTGGGCAGTGCAGAATTTTTCTTCAATAATTAACCCCTTGACCATCATTACAGAAATACTCATTCAGTTGTTGTTAGATGCGTGCATTAAATATGGCACAGTTAGTCAAAAGCGTACAGGGCACTGGACTGTAATGTTTCAAGGTCGAAACATCGCAGCTGAATGAACTAAACTGTGACATTTTTTTAATTGAAGATATAAATTGCAGTGTTGATCCACATGGGTAGTGAATAGCGGCAACAAGTAATCCAAAACGACCATTTATCCCAGCACTAAGTTTGGGAGTGGGGGGATCTCGTGATGTCTGCCAGATCTGGATATAGATCTGACATATTTGAGGGGAGAGAAAACACGAATCAGCTTATGAATATTTCTCTTGCTGGATCTTTTGTGATGGAGAATGACAATAGCAAGACAGGATGCAGAACATATGTAGAGGATCACCAAACTTTACAGCAATACGCTGATGCAACAGAGCCCCTGGGCTGTAGGTCCTCTGCTCCGTCTGCTTCCTCTGCTTCTTTTCGTTGATTTTTATTCCTCTTTTCATGTTTTTATTTCCTTCCTTTCTCCTTACGTCCCCTCCTTCGAATGCATCAGTGACAGCGAGTTGTGCCAGCACAGACTCGAGATCAAGCTAAGCGGTGGACTCGATGTGAAGCCCAGTGCAGATACAACGTGAGTCCCAGCACGGGCTCGAAGGACTCCCAGCCTCGAGGTTAAGCTCAGCAAGGACTTCAAGCCTCGAGTTGCAGCTCGACACAGTCTCCCAGTCTCGAGCTGAAGCCAAGTGCTGACACCCTGCCTCGAGATGAAGCCTACAGCAGGGACGTCCGGTGGGGACCCAAGTTGAATCCCACTGCCCCTCAGTCATAGCATCCCTATTTTCTCTGTCAGTACATCCCACTGCCATCACATCCTGCACCCCATTCCTCTCAGTAACAATATCACACAACCGACAATCTCTACATTCGACTTTCATTATTCAGTACCTCACACATTTACCAGCCATTACCTGTCAGCATCCTCTGTCACATCAACCTCTCTTTAGCCATTTCAGGTCAATTCTGTCAGCTACTCTGTTGGGTCTCCTGAATAAGAATATTTGAAAGACTTTTTTTGTATTACCAAATCCCCTTCAGCAAAACTGTTATTCCACTCAATCATGAAAAAGCACGCCCCACATCAAAACTTCTCCGCGACTTCAGTCACTATATTCCACTTTTCTGTGTCACTACATCCAAGTGCTGCCAGCAGTGGAATTTGGAGCAACTTTGTCCTCCATCTGTTCTCTCAGTCTTTGTCAACTGGTAGGCTCAGTGATTGCTTCTCACTTTCACCAATGAGAGACACAAGGTATTATGCGCTATGAATCCTTTATTTAAAATTACATATTATCAGCCTGATATCACAGATCATAGAATTCCTACAGTGTGGGAACAGGCCCTACGGCCCAGCAAGTCAGCACCGACCCTTGGAGCATCACATCCAGACCCATCCCCCTATAACCCACCTAAGCTACACATCCCTTAACACTACGGGCAATTTAGCTTGACAAATCCACCTAACCTGCACATCTTTGGACTGTGGGAAGAAACCGAAGTACCTAGTGGAAACCCACGCAAACACGGGGAGAATATGCAAACTCCACACAAACGCCATCCGAGGGGAGAATTGAACCCGGGTCCCTGGTGCAGTGAGGCAGCAGGGCTAACCACTGAGCCACCATGCACTGGTAGATCTCACTGGCAGAGAAAATGCAGTGTCAATCAAATCCTTAGTCATAGCTTGAAAGAATACTTGCATGGGCTTTATTTTTGAATCTCTAACAATGGCTGCTGGTATGGGAGATTGAAGTCGAACCATCTCTTCCACAGTGAGTCGATTTTCTTGGAAAGTTTCGAAAATGGTAGTTTTTTTCACATCCGCTATTACCCTATAGGAGAGACAATGGCCTGGTGGTGTTATTGCCGGACTGTTAATCCAGAGACCCGGATAACATTCTGGGGACCTGGGTTCAAATCCCGCCATGGCAGCTGGTGGCATTTGAATTCAGTGCAATATACGGAATTAAGAGTCTCGTGATGACTATGAATTCATTCTCGGTTGTTGGAAAAACCCATCTGGTTCACTAATGTCCTTCAGGGAAGGAAACTGCCATCCTTACCTGGTCTGGCCTACGTGTGACTCCAGACCCACATCAATGTGGTTGATTCTGATAGCCAGTGACGTCCTCATACTGTTAATGAACAAAGAAAACAAAATACAATTTCACACTCTGCTCAGTCACATCTGACTGTCCTCATTCGCTGTAGTCCATTGCATTCCATTCTACCTTTCTCAATCATTCCGTCAAACTCCTCTTAATCATTGTATCGCATGTGCTAAATGACAACAGTCCACTTCACTCATTTATTGTCTCTCATTCTCGTCAGTCATGATATCCCATGCCCCTCAGTCATTAAATGCCATGATCTTAGTCATTGAATTCTCACCACCTTCGAAAGGTACCTGGGGACTGGCAATAAAATGCTGGCCAGCCAACGATACCCACGTCACTGTGGTGGATAAAGCAAAATTCCTTGTTCAATCGGTGCCACTCACCTTAGACACTGCAATCCACTTCGCTTACCACATCTCAGTTTCTTCTGCCAATCCACGTCCCAAGGGGAAACGTTGCATCTACTCGCCTTAGCCTGTCATCGCATTTCCCCACTCACAGCATCTCATTCCATGAGACAAAATGCATCTGAATAGCCTCAGTCATTATACCGCTATTGCTCATTCATTACAGGCCGCTCCACTTAATAATGGCCTTCCAGTCTGGTCAAACAAC